>NC_142950.1:31755707-31763207 GCF_046866305.1 Octopus bimaculoides | reverse complement strand
TATATATATATATATATATGTACACGTGTGTGTGTGTGTGTGTGTCTGCGTTCACCACATGTAAAGCTTTTTTGATTCATAAAAAACTTCAAACTCTTCCTTAGGCCTTTCACCCAACACTTCTGACTGATAGCAGGTTAATAGTATCTTATTGCTCAGCCATACAATAGCTTCTTATCAGGATGAAACATCAGCAACTTCTATTCAATGAGGATAAGATAGGATACAAAAAGGTTTCCTCTACAGCAATTCTATCCACACAGCTTCTTTTATAATCTTTTATCTTTTTTTTTTGTTCTTCGTTTTTTTTTTTTTTGCTTCTCCTCCCCTACACTTTTACTTTCCGAAAGAAAAGAATGCCTACTAAAATGGGTGGTTTGTGAATCAAAAACTTGTATGTACATCTACTACTGTTACCATTGTCATATCCTCTTGTTCATCATCTTCATTCCCCAGACAATTCACAAAACTAGCTGACACTCAGATCTGGATTAACCATAAAGCAAAATAAGTACGTGGGGAAGCTACAGAAATGGTAAATGGTTTACAGCACAAAAGAAATCACTCTAAACTTGCTAAAATAAAATTCACAATACTTTATATGATCCGAAATATAATTTAAGAAAGTTCATAGTGTCATAGTGAGGATCTAGTCAAAGATTTTGCAATTAAAATATAAGTAAGGGAAAACTTTCCAAATAAAAATAAAGTGCAAATATACAAAAATAAACTTTATTTTACATCTTGTTGTTAATTTAGTTTCATTTTGGAAAAAAGAAATTTATTTTATGGTTTATTATTGTTTTATATTTTGAATTACAAATACAATATTTTGGGGGCACCAAAATCTTTTAAGCGCTTAGGGCCTGTATGGGTCTAAATCCAGCCTTGCATCTACTACATGTTACTTACCATTGTTTAATCTCTTGTTCATCCTCATCGCCCCCCCCCCCCCCGAGGATTAAAAAAAAAACTAAGTGACACCTTAATGATTCTGCAAGCAATAAAGGTCTGTCAGTGCTGTGCAGGTTTTTTTCCTCCCCTTTTTTATCTCTGTATTACATTCACATCGTTTTTTTCTTTTCTGCTGCTAAGATGTTCTCCATTTTTAAGATGTAAATTTATCTTTAGCATTTTATTTCTTTTCATGTACACATATATACCTACATACATATATGCACAAACTATGTGCACGCATGTGTGTGTGTGTGTGTGTGTGTGTGTATTTCTTTGTTTGTTTCTGTGTATGCATGAATTTGTATATTTCTTTATTTATGCATATATTTTGTTTTTGTTTTTTTTCTCAACAATTCTTTACAGACTAGATCTCTCCCAGATATAAATTTAATGCACAAACAAATATTTTGTAACTTTATAAAAAATACATCAGGGAAAATATGATAAAAAGGAAAAAGAGAGAAAAAAAACAAAGAAAGAGATTTTTTTTCTTTAGAACATTTTAAAGTTGGCTTTTAACACTATTTCTATTTAGTATTCAGATTACTCTGTCAAATGTAATGCTTATATATTCATACTGTGGTGAATTAATCAGGCATTATCTTGTAGCTTGGAGATTTAGATAATGTGGCTGTTTATCTTTAGCATGGCATTGCAGGGTAGGTGTGAGAGGCCAGATCTGGTTGGTTTCAACATATGTGTGTTGGCACTCCGTCGCTTACGACGTCGAGGGTTCCAGTTGATCCGATCAACGGAACAGCCTGCTCGTGAAATTAACGTGCAAGTGGCTGAGCACTCCACAGACACGTGTACCCTTAACGTAGTTCTCGGGGATATTCAGCGTGACATAGTGGGACAAGGCTGACCCTTTGAATTACAGGCACAACAGAAACAAGAAGAAAGATCGAGAGAAAGTTGTGGTGGAAGAGTACAGCGGGGTTCGCCACCATCCCCTTCCGGAGCCTCGTGGAGCTTTAGGTGTTTTCGCTCAATAAACACTCACAACACCCGGTCTGGGAATCGAAACCGCGATCCTATGACCACGAGTCCGCTGCCCTAACCACTGGGCCATTGCGCCTCCATAGTTTCAACATAGAACAGATAGAATATTAGGACCAGACAGAGCCAGTTTAAATGCTAAACAGGAATTCTCAACCATTTTATATCTATGGACCCCTTTGATTACTATTTTATTCTGGTGGATCCCTGTAGTCATTCGATATTTAAAACTAGTTTCAGAGAAACTTCTTCCAAAATTCCTGTTTTGTTTCTCACACATTGTGTGGGTTCAGCTATGTAAAATATTAGAGAAAGAAACCTAGCTGTTTCTTGCAATATATACCAACACATACACCTAAAGCAAAAGGTTTTCAGGGGCCCTTAAAATACTATTGTGTGTATATGTATGTGTGTGTGTGTTTGTATTTATATATATATATAAATATATGTTTGTGTTTGTCCTCAATCATTGCTTGACAACTGGTGTTGGTTTGTTTACTGCCCTATAACATAGCAGTTCAGCAAAAGAGACCAGTAGAATAAAGACCAGACTTTAAAATAACAGAAACAAGCGAAAGATTAAGACAAAGAAAAAAAAAAATTATGAGAAAGATATGAATTCTTTTTTATTCTCACAACCAACACAACGACCTGGTTTTAAAAGATAACTTGGCTGCAATTTCTAGCAGATCGTGTGACCAACAAAATAAAGCCTCGGCAGAGGTTCCCTTGGTTGTATAATTAAGCCTGGAAGGAGGTGTGTTTCTCTCAATTCTTCCCTGTCACATTCTCACCATGAATTTATGAGGTCAGTATTTCCTGTCTGCCTTGATTTAATCTCAGTTCCTCTCAGAACATAAAATCTCATCTATACCATTAGTTGGGTGATGGGATGGGGGTTTAATGCATCAGCTTTCAGCCCTTTTATCTTGGTTATTTAATTTTTTCTGCCTTCCTTCATCTAAGATTTGACCATTTATAGTTGCCCTAATTAAACGACAAAGATGCCAGTGGTGGTGGTAGGGGTGGTTTTGCGAAGGAGAGATGAATAGGCACAGCATGTTGCTGTGTGGTAAGAAGCTTGCTTCTACTTAACCATGTGGTCCAGGGTTTGGTCCCACTGCATGGCACCTTGGGAAAATATCTTCTAACTATAGCCATGGGCTAACCAAAGCCTTGTGAGTTGATTTTGGCGTATAGAAACTGAAAGAAGCCCATCATGTAGGTGCAGGCATGGCTGTGTGGTAAGAAGCTTGCTTCCCAACCACATGGTTCTAGGTTCAATCCCACTGCGTGGCACCTTGGGCAAGTGTCTTCTACTAGAGCTTCAGGCCAACCAAAGCCTTGTGAGTGGATTTAGTAGACGGAGACTGAAAGAAGCCCATTGTATATGTGTGTGCGCGTGTGTATGTTTGTGTGTCTGTGTTTGTTCCCCCAACATCGGTTGACAACCAATGCTGGTGTGTTTGCGTCCCTGTAACTTAGTGGTTTGGTGAATTTGATAGATATGCTTTTTACATGCCACTGGCACAGGTGCCAGTCAGGCAGTACTGGCATCAGCCACGATAACGATTTCACTTGACTCAACAGGTCTTCTCAAGCACAGCATATTGCCCGACGATTGAAGGGTACTCTTAAATGGGCCGGTTATGCAACACTACCATAGGCTTGGTTTGTAAAAAGAAATCTAAAACTCTGTCTATGAGTGCTTGTGAATCATCGATTGTGTCTACAAGTGATGGTGTGCGCAAATTTAGTGCGAGTGAAAGTGATGCAGAAAATTATTATGATAATAATATTTTTTATTATAAATAATCTTGACATTATTTTTAATTTACATAAAATATTCTTTACATTCTACTATTGTTTTATTGCCATTTATTTATGAGTATCATAAATTTTATAGGTAAAATATTTTCTGAGAATGAATTACAATTTATAACATTGCTACTATGGGAAATCATTGCTCTGCTTTATGAGTTTTCGCTTTACAAGTGGTCTCCAGGAATAAATTAACTCGTGTATCATACTACATATTTTTTGCCAGCTAAGTGGACCAGAGCATCGTGAAATAAAGCATCTTGCTCAAAGACAAAAAGCACCACCAGGTATAGATATCGAACTCACAACCTAACAATCATGAGTTGAATACACTAACCGCTAAGCCACGTGCCTTCATTAACTGACAAATCATTGTTGAAGCTGAGTGGGGAGGCATACAATCCAAACCAGAATCTCTCTCTCTCTCTCTCTCTCGCTTTTTCTCTCTGTTTCTCCTCTTTTATTCCGCTTCTGACAAAAAGAGTCTGGCATCGTTAGGTGCAAGACAAAAAAAGTTAGCTGACATACTTGCCTGTTCTGGTATTACTGTTGATGTTTGGTGATGCTGTCATCAACAGAGTGTTTGCCCTTTTCTAAAATAAGCATCAAGAAATGTTAATAAATACCAACGTTTGCTTTTTTGGTTTGTCTGAAAGGGCACTTGGTATATAAAATATCATTCTGTTGATCGAAATGTAATCTGTTGTCGTTGTGATGGCGGCAGTAGCGATGGTGGTGGTGAGGGTGGTGGTTGCAGTGGTGGTAGAGGTGGTGGTGAGGGTGGTGGTTGCAGTGGTGGTAGAGGTGGTGGTGGTGCTCATTGTGGTTGTGGCAGTGGTGGTGGTGGTGATGGTGGTGGTTGTGGTGGCAGTTGTGGTTGTGGTTGTGGTGGTCTTGGTGGTGGTTGTGGTGATGTCGATGGTGATGGTGGAGTTGACAGTGGTGGTGGTGGTGGTGGTGATGGTGGTTGTTGTGGTTGCTGTGGTGGTGATGGTTGTGGTGGCAGTCGTCATGGCTGTGGTGGTGGTGGTGGCAGCACTGGTGGTGCTTGCGTTTGTGGTAATGGCAGGATTGATTAGTGTTGTTGGTGAAGTGGTGTTGGTGCTGTTGTTGTTGTTGGTGGTGGTGGCGGTGGTGGGGTGGAGGTGTTGCTATTGCCGTTGCTGCTGGTAATGGTGGTGCTGGTGATAGTGGTGGTTGTAGTAGTGGTAATGCAGGTGGTAGTGGTGATGGTGGGGCTGCTGGTAGTTGTAGTAGTATGGTACTAGTGGAAGTGGTGATGCTTGTGTAGTTAGTGGTTGTAGAGATACATGTTGTTTTTGTTAAGTGTTGTTGTTGTTGCTGTCAGTAGTAGTGGTGGTGGTGGTGGTGGTTGTGGTGGTGGTAGTCATAGAGGTGACGCTAGAGATCATAGTAACGGTAGTAGTGATGAGTATTGTTGTTGTAGTGGTGGTGGTAGTGGTGGTAGTGGTGGCAGCAGCGGCAGTGGTGGTGGTGGTGGTGGTGGTAGTGTTGGTGGTAGTAGCGATGAGTGTTGTTGTTGTGGTGGTGATAGTAGTGATGGTGATGATGGTGGTGGTGGTAGTGATGAGTGTTGTTGATGTGATGGCGGTGGTATTGGTGGTGGTGGTGGTGGTAGTGAGTGTTGTTACTGTATTTTGGTGGTGGTGCTACTGTTGGTATTCCTGGTTCTGGCAGTAGCGAATGACCAATGACCCTTGTCCTTGTTGTGATATTGATTGTGGTGGTGGTGGTGGAGGCGGCGGCGGCGGCGGAGGTGATGATAATGATAACAGTAGTGATACCATTTTCCCTCTTCTTTTTTTTTTCTGGTGATGGCATTGGTAATACCAGCGGGAGATATTTATTAGAAGCCCCCCCACACACACACACCCTCCCACTGGGTAAAATAATGATGATGGTGGAGGTGGTGGTGGTGGTGATGGCTATAATATTAGCAGTGGTGGGGGGAGGGTCTTATAGCAACAGAGATGGTGAGGAGGGTGGATGGGCAGAGAAAGCTCCCAGAGGGGTTAGGGTTCCAGGTTAGGGTGAGGGCAGCTTCTAGTGTAGTGGGATTTCGGGGTCTGTCCATGTTGTCTATAGCCCTTAATGATGCTACATGACAAACTTTCAGTAAAAACTTTCATGTAAACACTGTCCAACATGTTGTAGAACACATACATAAACATGTACACAAATGCACACGTGCATACATGTGCATACATACATACATTCATACGAATATATGTACATACATATACATATGCATGCATACATACATACATACACCTATATACATTACATACATGCATATATATATATATATATATATATACACACGCATACACATGCACACATACATACATATATACACGACGGGCTTCTTTCAATTTCTGTCTACCAAATCCACTCGCAAGTCTTTGGTCAGCCTGAGGCCATAGTAGAAGACACTTGCCCAAGGTGCCACGCAGTGGGACTGGACTGAACCTAGAACTTCTTACCACACAGCCACTCCTGCACCTATATACACTCGTAAACACATATACACACATAAGCACACACATAAACTCACACATAAACATACGCACACATACTTAAACACAAGCATATATTCATACATAAATACACACATACATAAACACAAGCATATATTCATACGTAAAAACATACATATACATACATAACTATACAAACATACACACACACACACACACACATACACTCACACAGATTTCAAATCACATTAAATTCCAGGTCACTGGAACCTGTCACACACCAACCCTTTTCACATATACATCTGTGATACAACCCTTCTCTGTCGTCCTATGCTGTTCTGACATAAAATTTGTTAATTATTTAAACTTATGAACATATATACGCATAGACATATACATTTTTTTCTCTCTTTTTTGCTGCAGTGAAAGATTTTCTGTTTTACCTTTAAACTTCTGTCTCTCTTTTTCTCTCCTTCTCTCCCTCTCTCTCTTTCTCTCCCTCTCTCTTTCTCATTCTTGCTCTTGCTCTTTCTCTCTCTCACACTATCATCTGTCTTTATATCTGTCTGTGTATCTATCTGTCTGGCTCTCTGTTTATCAATCTATCTATCTTTGTATATACATGTCTGTCTGTCTCTGTCTATCTGCATATTTAACTACCTACCTACCAACCTACCTACCTACCTACCTACCTACCTACCTACCTACTTACCTATCTATCTACCTATCTACCTATCTATCTATCTATCTATCTATCTATCTATTTGTGTGTGTGTGTGTGTGTGTATATATATATATATATATATTGTTGTTGTTTGTTCCTTCTTGAGCCATGCCTGGCTCAAAAGGGCCAGTTTCCGGTCTCATTGGTGTATAGCTTCCCCACCTGGACGGGATGCCAGTCCATTGCAGGTGAGCTGCTAGAAGCAGGAGGAAAAAGCGAGAGAAAGTTGTGGCAAAAGAGTGAGCAGAAGTTCACCATTACCTTCTGCTCGAGCCGCATAGAGTTTAGGTGTTACACTCATAAACACATACATTGCCCAGCCCAAGACTCAAACCCGCAATTCCTTGACTGCGAGTCTGCTGCTCTAACCACTAAACCATATGCCTCCACTTTATACATTTATATATATATATTATGGGCTTCTTTAAATTTACCATTTACCATATCCACTTGCAAGGCTTTGGTTAGCCCAAGACATTTGCCCAAGGTGCCACATAATGG
>NC_142950.1:31733207-31745707 GCF_046866305.1 Octopus bimaculoides | reverse complement strand
CCCACCCCACCCCCACCCAAGCAGTCATTTTCTCTTTACAACACTCCACTTGCCACTGGGACACCCACCCACCCATGTCCTCTTTTACTTCTACAAACATTACCCCACCCCACCCACCACCTCCTGCTCCACCCTGTTCTCCTGTCCACACTTCTGTACTTAAGCTTCACCTACCTTCCCCACCCTTATGTGTAATGAGTGACACACAGACACACACCTACACCAACGCATACGCACATACACACACACACATATGATATACACATCTACATCATACACACACACATGTACACATCTACACCAACACGTACAGACATACACACACACATACACACACAAAAGCACCCGTGTGTGTGTGTGTGTGTGTATATATATGACACATACACACTTACACATACATTCATACAGTGACATGCATATATATAAATATATATATATGTACATATACAACTATACATACAAAGATATATATATATATATATATATATATACAAATACTATAAGCATGTATGAATGATTACTTGCCAATACAGACATACAACATGTAGCCATTTGCATATGGGAGTAGTCACATGACTCACACACAAAAACACAGAGATACATATGAACACACATATCTTTGCACATTTTATCATCATTCATTTCACGTCCATCTTCCAAGCTGGCATGGGTTGGACAGTTCGACAGGATCCAACAGGCCAGAAGACTATGTTGAGCGCCAATGTCTGCCTTGGTATGATTTCCAGAGCTGGATGTCCTTCTTAACCCTCTCAGATCTGGGCCCCTGCGTCTAACTTCACCGTCTACACAGGCTCCAGAGCAAAGAATGATTAAATAGTTGCATATAGGTAGGCGCAGGTGTGGCTGTGTGGTAAGAAGCTTGCTTCCCAATCACATGGTTCCAGGTTCAGTTCCATTGCGTGGAACCTTGGGCAAGTGTCTTCTACTACAGCCTTGGGCCGACCAAAGCCTTGTGAGCAGATTTGGTAAATGGAAACTGAAAGGAGCCCATCATATATATATATATATATATATATATATATATATATATATATATATGAAAGTGGCTGATGCCAGTGCCCCCCTCACTGGCTCCCGTACCGGTGGGATGTAAAAAGCACTATCAGAATGTGATCGATGGCAGGCCCGCTCAACTGACTCCTGTGCCAGTGACACGTTAAAAGCACCCACGACACTCTCAGAGTGGTTGGCATTAGGAAGAGCATCCAGCTGTACCCAACATTGCCAGATCAGACTGGAGCCTGGTGCAACCGCTGGCTCCCCAGACCTCAGTCAAACCGTCCAACCCATGCCAGCATGGAAAACGGACGTTAGACGATGATGATGACATGGGTGAATGTAGCATAGATGGCTCATATGAATGGGCCTGCTCTGAACTTTTGCTTGTAAACTACAGGAGTTGAGGAGGAGAGAGGTGTCTGCTGAGTTGCACCTGGCGGTCAGGATAACCAAGATGTTTGGGATTCCTCAGTTGTTCCTGTGAGGAACTTCCCACTTTTGGGGATTTTTTTATTGTTTAATTGTTTTGTTAATTGTTTCTGTTACTTATTGTATACATGACATTGCTCAACACCCCACTTGTCCCTTGTACTGAAATGTCCCCATTTGTTTTTGTGTTCAGTCCTTGTGGCCAATAAAGACATCATTATTATTATGAAGGCAGTGAGCTGGCAGAACTGTTTAGCACACCAGGTAAAAACCTTAGCGGCATTTTGTCTGTCTTTATGTTCTGAGTTCAAATTCCACCGAGGTCGAATATGCCTTTCATCCATTCAGGGGTTGATGAAATAAGTACCAGTTGAGTACTAGGGTCAATGTAATCGACTGGTCCCCTCCTCTAAAATTTCAGGCCTTGTATTTTTTAGAGAAAGGATGATTATTATTATTATTATTATTATTATTATTATTAGGAAATGACAAAAGAAAATAAAAACAAACCAAAACATGAAGAAGAAGGGAGGTTTTTTTGGCAGTGTGGAAAATACAAAAGGTGATTCCTGGGCCTCCTGTGATGAGGGAACTGTTGGGATGAAGGGGTGAGGTGGCAGAGGGAATTATTGGGGAGGTGGAAGGGGAGATGGTTTGTACAGGACCCATCACTACCATTCCACACACCCACCTCTTTGTCAACAGTTCACTACTTCACCACCAACACTAGGCTTGAATATCAGAGAGGCTTTGCTGGAAGTACTACAGACACATATATATATACATGTACAGGCTCTTTGATACACACACACACACACTCACACAAACCCTGTATATATATATATATATATATATATATATATATATACACACACACATATATATATATATATATATATATATACACATATATTTATATATACACACACGCTCACACAGACCTTGTATATTCACATGTCTAAGGTATGAATATATATATATATATGTATGTATGTATATATGTATGCATGTGTGTATAGTATATATATATATATATATATATATATATATATATATATATATATATGTATATATATAGAGAGAGAGGAGGAGAGAGATAGATAGATGGATAAATATATAATGTACATATATATATATACATACATATATATATATACACACACATACACACATAACGTGTATATACATATATATATATGTATGTATGTATATCTTGTGTGTGTGTGTATGGAAGTAAGGGAGGCAGTTAAAAAGTGGAAGCATGAATGTGGGGAGGGTGGGTGGGGGGAAGGGATGGTAGCAGAGATGTGCGAGGGTGGGGGGGTTGTTGATGTTGGTGGCAGTGGAGATAGAGTTGTTGTTGTTGTTATCGGTGGCAGTGAAAGGTTGTGCTAGACCTTGTTAAAAAGAAAACATGACTTCCAGGAGAAGAAGAGTTTTAGGGGGAGAAAATGGGGGGTTAAAAAACAAAACAACCCTTAAAAGTTTTCACTGAAGTCCGTTTTTTTTTTGTTTTTTGTTTTGTTTTGCTTTGTTTTTCTGCTCTTAGTTTTTTTTTTTTTTTTGCTTTTTGGTCTTTGTTTTATTTTTTTCTTGCTCCATGTTTATCTTGAGAATCTGTTAAATGCATCCATTTACTTGAGGCATGTCCCTACCCCCTCCTGATTATATATATATATATATAGGGGGTGGGCGAGAGGGTGAGAATGTTGTGGTAGCTTTAGTGGTTATCATAGTGTCAATAATGGTGGTGGTGGCGTTGGTGGTGGTGGTAAAAGTGGTGAGTTGTTGCTGCTGCTGCTGCTGTTATACAATGTTTCTTCCTAAAAATGAATACTAAGTGGGCATAAGCATTTTTATATAAACTGAGGGGGACTTTCAAATTGCACATGTAGGTTTAGTATAATCTTCCTCTACACCAGTCATTAGGGGGCAAACTGTGGCCCTTGGGCCTTTTGGAATTGCATGCCTAACAAAAAAAAATTACCCTGAATTTATTTTTAGCAGTGTAGCCTGCCGGATGATGAACCATGTCTCATGTGGCCCATTTCTCAAAAAAAGTTGCCCCGGCCTCACCTATACAAAAGTATTACCCAACATAGTATCCATCATAAGCAATGCATTTGCATTCTTGTTGGACCTTGAACCCAACTCTCAACTCCTCTTTGTAAAAGATTCAGGTATGCCCTGTTGGACCTATTTCTTCACAGCCACTTTCATCCCATCTCTTATCATCAAACTATTGTCCTTCAAAGACCAAACCAGTAGAGTTTGAAGGGCACTAAATCTGGACTGTGCAGTGGGTGGGAAACTACTGACCAGAACAATTTGCCAATGGTCAGGTTTGTTGTCAAAGATGTCCATGGTCATGCATTCTCACTGTGAATGAGGAGCATTTTCTGATTCTTAGTGGTCTCTTTTATATATACATATACAATAATCCTTTTGAGATCTCAGATAATTTTTTCTGAATCTCCTGATTCTTTTAATGTGATAATTTCCTGGTATTAAATTGATATTAATTAATATCCAATTTTTTTACCCTACTATTTTAATTATCTATCTATCTATCTATCTATCTCTCTCTCTCTCTCTCTCTCTCTATATATATATATATATATATATATATATAAATATATATATATATATATAGATTCAGGTGAATATGGTACTTAAGTTTAGGTGCTACTCCAAGGTGGTACTACAGCATGGCCACAACTCAATGACTGTATCAAATAAAAGATTAAAGATAAAAAGAAGACCATAGCTTGGAGCCTTTGATCATAAAAGTATTCAGGCAGAGCTGACCTGGAGTTAAATAACCCTCAACCAGCCAACCACCATTACCACCACCACCACCACTTCTTGTTTTACTAGTCCTGCAGCAAACCACTTAACATGCCATCTAACCTTGTTTCTATACCCCTGCTCATTTCGCCCACCCCACCCTTCTCTCTCCCTGTTTTCTCTCTCTCTATCTCTCTTTCTAGTTTCCACTCTTCTTACCCACTACCTCACCATTTCAGCATTTAAAAAAAAAAGAAAGAAAAAAAACGAGGTAAAAAAAAACACAATAATTTGAAATAAAAAAAACGAAAAAATAACAAAGACCACAATTTGAAATAGAAACAAAAAAGTTAACAAAAAAAAAAAACACCCTAACCTTTCGAAACATACATTAAAACAAAATAAAAATTCCTACCCTTTTTATAACAAACCACCCTCAACTTAAAGTCAGCAGTAAAGTAATAAAACCACTCATATTTTTTCACAGATTTTAGCTTATTATTATTATTATTATTATTATTATCATTATTATTAGTATTATTATTATTATCATTATATAAGGCGACAAGCTGGTAGAATTGTTAGCACACCAGGCAAAAAGCTTAGTGGTATTTCATCTGCCACTACATTCTGAGTTCAAATTCCACCGATGTCGACTTTGCTTTTCATTATTTCGGGGTCAATTAAATAAGTACCAGTTATGCACTGGGGTCAATGTAATTGACTAGTCCCCTCCCCCAAAATTTTCAAGGCCTCGTGCCCAGAGTAGAAAGGATCATTATTATTATTATTATTGTTATTATTATTATTATTATTACTATTGAGTGAGAGAGCAGCGCATGCCATCAAAGTGAAATCGTAATCACGGCCGATGCCAGTGTCGGGTAAATGGCACCCATGCCAGTGGCACATAAAAAGAATCCTTCGAACATTCGGCCTCACGGAGGCAATGGTAAGTGACCAAGACCTTTGGTGAAACTGCCATGCTTGAGAAGACCGGTCAAGCCATGTGAAATTGTAGTTGTGGCTGATGCCAGTGACACATCTAGTTGCAGAAACCATGTCAAAACAGATTGGAACCTGTTGTAGCCCTTCACCTTACCAGTTTTAATCAAACCATCTAACCCATGTCAGCATGGAAAGCAAACGCTAAATGATTATGTTGATGAAGGCTTTGGCTGGTCATGGGGGCTATAGCAAAAAAAAAAGCACTTGCCCAAGGTGCCAAGCAACATAGGACTGAACTCAGAACCATGTAGTCGGGAAGCAAACTTCTTTACCACACAGCCATGCCCACGACTACATTTCATTTCCTCGGCAGCAGTGAGTGGCATTGTAATGGAATGTATTGTAGATGTGTAATCTATATCTCTTGGAGATATGACAATGGCAATAACTGGCAAGAACTACAATGCTGCCATCATCCTCATCATCACCACCACTGTCATCATAATCATCATTGTCGTCATCATCGCCATCATTGTCACCATCATCATCATCATCATCATCATCGTTTGCACTTGAAGTCGTTTGTTTCATTGAAGTCACATAAATGTAACAGTTTAATTATTCGCTTTGGCTCGCATTTTTGGGGCTTTTGTTTTCTTTAACAATATTTCCATTTAATAAACAGAATCCCTACAATGAAAATTATCTGGAAATAATTTCACAAGTAATTATAATGTTTAGAAAATATTTTCAAGAGGAAATTATCCATAATAACTGCCATATAACAGTTTTTCTTTTTGTTTTTTTTCCTGGTGGTGTTTTATCTCAAAATGGTGAGCTGGCAGTATTATTAACCATTAACACATTGGACAAAATGTTAAGCAGCATTTTTCTTTTATATTCAGGGTTCAACTTCTGCTAAAGTTGACTTTTTGCCTTTCATCCTTTCGGGGTCAATGAAATAAGTACCAGTTGAGCACTGGGGTCGATGTGATCAGCTTTCCCCTCCACTCAAAAGTTGTTGATGCTGGGCCAAAATTTGAAACTGTTATTATTAGGTCAAACTCCACCGAGGTCGACTTTACCATTCATCCGTTCGGTGTCGATGAAATAAGGACCGTTGAAACACTGGGGTCGATGTAATCGACTCATCCCCTCCCCCCCAAAATCGCTGAACTTCTAGCAAAATTTGAAACTATTATTATTATCATTGGCCAGCTGGCCGAATCATTAGCATGCTGGACAAAATGCTTAGAGGTATTTTGCCCATTACTATATTCTGAGTTCTAATTCCACTGAGGTCAACTTTGCCTTAAATAGGAGTGGCTGTGTGGTAAGAAGCTTGCTTCCCAACCACATCATTCCAGGTTCAGTCCCACTTCGTGGCACGTTGGGCAAGTGTCTGCTATTATAGCCTTGGGCTGACCAAAGCCTTGTGAGTGGATTTGGTAGACGGAAACTGAAAGAAGCCTGTCGTATATATATATATATATATATATATATATGTATACATATCTACTTATGTAATTGTTATTTGTGTCTATGTTTGTCCCCCCACCATCACTTGACAACCGATGTTGATGTGTTTAGGTCCTCGTCATTTAGTGGTTTGGCAAGAAGAGGCCAATAGGTGCTAGGCTTACAAAGAATAAGTCCTGGAGTCGATTTGTTCAACTAAAGGTGGTGCTCCAGCATGGCCGCAGTGAAATGACTGAAACAAGTCAAAGAATACAAGAATAAATATATGAAATAAGAAAAATAAACAACATAAATAACTCAACACAACTTAGTCGAAATATTGAAAAAACCGCTTGTTTAAAAAGAGTTCTGTAAAAGTCCTAAAATAACATGGAATTCATTCCATGCCATAAAACCTTCTGTGTACTAATTCTCATTGAAAGACAACAGTTCTAATTATGCAATATTTACTTCTGAATGAAGGTCTATCGTTGATTTTAAAGGATGGAAAAGTTAGGGTTTTGCTGGCGGTGAATTCTAGTATAAATAAATATATATATATATATATATATATATATATATATATATATATATATATATATATATATATATATATATATATATATATATGTTGGCTGTTTTGGGAGGGGTTTTTTTTTTTTTATTAAAGAGATGGAAAGAAAATTAGAAAAAAAGAAGAAAAGCAATTATAAAATGAAACCAAAATGTAGAAATGTCTTATCTTTATAAAAAAAACATTTGTGATAAGATAAACATTTTGGTAGCATTGGAAACATAGCATTTCTTGTCTGGATGTAGTCAACAATGAAGTGTGTAATTTAAAGACTTGACTTCAGATATATATGTGTGTGTGTATGTATATACATATATATATATATATATATATATATATATATATATATATATGCATATATATATATGTGTATATATATATATATATATATATATATATATATATATATACATATATGTATACACACTATGATATATATATCATCATATATCGGTAGATAGATAGATATATATATACATACATACACACACACACATATATATATGTATGTATATGTATATATATATATATATATATATATATATATATATATATATATACACATATATATACAAACACACGTATGTGTAGATATTTATCTATCTATCTACATCTAGCATTCCGTCTATCCAACTATGCCTCTCTCTTTCTCTCTCTCTCCCTATATATATATATGGTGATGATGATATATTTTTCAAATCCTAGATGCATGTGCTAAAATACAGTGACAAGCTGTGATAAGCAAATTTTAAGAGACAATGAAAGTTTCTATTTTAAATCTTTATCGTTATTATCAGTTAATAGGTTTACGCACACATGCAAATATATGAACACACACACACACAGATATGCATGCTTGGGTTGAAAGGTGGGTCATAATGAACTTGCTCATTTGTTTTTCTTCTGTCTTTAGCAGAGCCTTCTGTTGATTTTACATCACTCCAATGAATACTGCTTCACAATATTCATCATCATCATTGTTGTTACCATTAAGGCGGTGAAGGTCGGCAGGCTGGCAGAACCATTAGCATGCTGGGCAAAATGCTTGGCAGCATTTCATCTGTCTTTATGTTCTGAGTTCAAATTCCGCCGAAATCGACTTTGCGTTTCATCTTTTCGGGGGTCAATAAATTAAGTACCGGTGGAAGACTGGTGTCGATGTAATCGACTAGTCTCCTCCCCACCCCAAAATTTCAGGCCTTGTGCCTTTACTAGAAAAGATCATCATCATCATCATTATTATTATTATAAGCTCAACAGACAAAATATAAAGCCAGCTTGTCTACTGGCTTTATATTTTGAGTTCAAACTCTGCTGAGGTCAACCTTGCCCTTTATTCTTTCAGGGTCAGTAAACTAAGTTTCTGTTGAGCACTCGAGTTGATGTAATTGACTTATCCATTCCCAGAAAATTTCAGGTCTTGAGAGCCTATCATGGAAGGAATTATTACTAATAATCTTCTTCAAATTACTCACCATGTTGTTTTAAAATAAAAATTACATTGGCTATATGGTTCTGGGTGCACTGTCACAATGAAAAAAGACTGGATGGCCATGGATGGAATACTTTTAACAATAAGTCTGCTTCATCAGAGCTCACATGGGTAGAAATAAATAAAAACGTCAGAGAACAGAACAAACGCAATAAATAGTCTAATAGCCTCTAATAACCCTTGGAGCTGCTGGTTTTGTTCCACCTCAATTAAGGTACACTTCACACACTTATCTCTCTTCAGTTGTGTTATGTCCAAAACCTCTTAGGCCCTACACTGACCACAACATCCTGTTCTTCCTTCTTCAGAATGTCACATCTCTCTCTCTCTCTCTCTGCAATACCCCTACCTCCCGCTCATGTCCTTTCTGCAACAGATGACTTCCGACAGATTGAGTAAAATTAATTTTACCGATTTTAGAGAGCTTAACCCTTTTACTGCAGAAACCAGATATTTCCACTCAAAATTTCATTAGCCTTAACTGCAGAAAGTAGTTTTATATACCAATCTATCTTTTGTTTAAGAATGTCATGTCTAAAACTAATTCTTGTTGAGATATGTTAAGTTTATTGACACAACGTGACTTACAGAAAACACCAATTCTATTTCTTTGGAGGATATTTAACATCATTCTTGTAATAACCATGTAATTTAATTTTGCAGTTAAAGAGTTAAGGACGTGACTGTCCTACTTTTTCTCCAGACACACTGAATTCGGGGCTGCATTATCCAATGTCTCCTACTTTTATTTTCACCCTTTTACTTCAGAAATCAAATATATCCACATCAAAATTTTCATCACCCTTAACTGTAGAAAGTCGTTTTATATACCAAACTAGTTTTTGTAGAGGAATGTCATGTTTGGAACTACTTTCTGTTGAGGTATGTCAAGATTATTGACACAACATACCTTACAGAAAACACCAATTCTATATTTTAACAATAGATATTTAATACCATTATTGGAATAACCATGAAATTTAACTTCAGTTTTTCAATAAAAGGGTCAAGAAAGCTATGGTCACTACCATTTCTTCTTGACCAGGTTCCATTATATGAGATTTTGTCCATTATATAAGATTTTGTTGTTAAAGTTTATGCACAAAAAATTGGTTATATTTCTGAGAAGTAATGTTTGTCACCACTTCAACATGGCTGTTCCATACGAACTGAAATTACTACCATCTTTTAACCCCGAGCTGGTTATTGATGAGGTTTGCATCCAGTGAATATTTCATACATAGGTGCAAGCATGGCCATGAGGTAGGAAGCTTGCTTACCAACCACAGGGTTCTGGGTTCAGACCCATTGCATAGCACCTAGGGCAAGTGTCTTCAACTATAGCCTCGGACTTACCAAAGCCTCATAAGTGGAAACGGTAGAAGGAAACTGAGAGAAGCACTTCATATATATATGTATATATTTATGTGTGTGTCTTTGAGTCAATGTTTTTCTTTCCCCCACCCCACCCATCACCACTTGACAACCGGTGTTGGTATGTTTATGTCCCTGTAAGTTAATGGTTCAGCAAAAAGACCAATAGAATAAGTACTAGGCTTACAAAGAATAAATCCCCGGGGTCGGTTTCTTTGACTAAAACCCCCTTTAAGTCGGTGCTCCAGCCTGGCCACAGTCAAATGACTGAAACATGGAAATGAACAAAAGAGAATATACCAGGTGAAGATTAAATCAATAACCAGCGAGAAGAGGTGTCCTCTTCGGGTTAAAAATGGTTGTAATGCCGGTTCATACAAGGCGGCGAGCTGACAGAAACATTAGCATGGCAGGCAAAATGTTTAGTGGTATTTCGTCAGTTTTTACATTCTGAGTTCAAATTCCGCCGAGGTCAACTTTGCCTTTCATCCTGTCGGGATCGACTAAATAAGTACCAGTTATGCACTGGGGGGGGGGGGGGGGGGGCGATATAATCGACTTAGTCCCTTTGTCTGTCCTTGTTTGATCCCTCTATGTTTAACCCCACTACCATGGGCAATAAAGAAATGAATATTCGGTCAGTCTGCTGCTGCTTGTTCTGTAAATTACTTGTCCACTACATGTACCATTCCGTTGGAATGAATCTTTGTGTTTAGACCAGATGTTCCAGCCGTTGTTATTGCTGTTGCTACTGTGGCCGACTCTATGGCATCCGGGAAGTCCAGGAAGCACCAAAGAATCTGCTATTAATCATGATGGTTATAATGCTTCTAAGCCTTTTGCCATAATATTTCTTTCATTTTATTCTGTGATTCATGGATTTCGCTGTATTAAATTTCCACTTAATCCTTTCGTTGGTTTTGTACAAGAAAGACACTTGTGACAGTGCTCAGGATTGTTATGACATTAACTTAGACTTTGGCTGTTGTCATCGTCATCATAGATATATATATATGCACACACACATATATATATATGAAGGGGTGCTGTAAAGTCACTAGCTTCGAGTAAAAGAAAATACAGGAGGATCAGTTGATTATGATTTTATTCAACATACTCCCCTCCTCATCATCATTATCATTGTTATAATCTTGATTGTTGTCATCAGCATCATTGTCGTCATTAACATCATCATTGTCATCATTATCATCATCATAATCATAATCATTGTCATTGTTGTTGTCGTCATTGTTATCATCATTGTCTTCATCTGTGTCTTGCATCTATGTGAGTGTGTGTGTGCATATGTGTGTATGTATGTTTATTCATGCATTAGGTGAACAGAGATTACATTTCCAAACCACAATTTCATTCATTTGGTCCTTCACTTCACTGTACACAATCAGAAGTAATTATCATTTATGATGAATATTGCAATTGCTATGGCTTCAAATTATCATTTGACTGTTGAGGTCAATGGTCATCTACCACACACCAACACGATCCTTTTTAACCCTTTCGTTACTATATTTCTGACCAAAATACACCCCTCATGAGTTTCAATTAAATTCTAAAATAATCATGAATTTAGACTAGTCTCATTAAACACCTGTAACTTTTTTATTTATCAACATATTAATATGATATTTGGAATATAATTAAAGAAAGGGTTCTTAATCAATTCTATTGCATAATTTTTGTCTCAAAGTTCTCCACGTACTGGAGTACTGCTAGTGTCTCTCACATGTAAATATTGGTTCAGCTTCACGAATCGTACTCGTTCATAATACTGGAAATATATTCATCGCCAAAAGGTTCCTGATCGCTCTAGTAATTTGTTTAGGGGGAATCGCATGACCGTGACATATAGAACACATTATCGAAAACGAAAATCGCCAAAATTAAAAAATTAAAAAGTTACAGCCATTTTCCCTCAGTGTCTAATTCCAATGTGATACCTTTAAAGCTAGAAACTTTTCAGCACCCCCTTGTACTCTCCTAGTTACCATAAACCACCATTATAGTCTCCTTGCCAATACAGACCACCACTACGAGGGGATGCTGAAAACTTCCTGGTTTTGGGTCAAAGAAAATATAAGAGGACCAGTCAATTATGATTTTATTGAATATAATCCCCTCTCAGATTCACACACTTATTTGCAGTGGTCCTAGTTTTTCTAAACCCTGTAAAAGAAGTTAGAAGTCTGGGCCTCCAACCAGGCAAACACTACATGTATCTGCCTACCAAATTCACTCACATGGCTTTGGTCAGTTTGGGGCTTTTGGTAGAAGAGACTAGCAACAAAGTGGCTTACAGTGATATTGAACCAAGAACCACATGGCCAGGAAGTGAGCTTCTTACCCACACAGCCATGCTTGTGCCTATATTTACACAAATTTACTCTACGTACTTCTTGG
>NC_142950.1:31715707-31720707 GCF_046866305.1 Octopus bimaculoides | reverse complement strand
TCGTGCTCATTTCCACCTCCAACAGTGGAGAGCAGTCATCATTTCCCTTTCCATGTCAGCTATCTCTGATGAGTGTATATTATATAAATGGTTTGTTGCCTAACACTCCGTTATGTAATTTCATATGAAACCGACTGGTAAGACTAGCTGTGATGGATAATTAACACTATAAATTTTAGACAATATATATATATATATATATATATATATATATATATATATGTATGTATATATATATATACACACACAGTCAAATTGAACACTAAAGATAACAAATAACAAAACACACATACATATAGTTATATCGCTAATATCATAAGAATTTTATAAACTTTCAGAACATGGAAATTCTTTTCTGGAACATTGTGAAGTACATAGTTAAGTCTTCGATTTTTTTCTGTCCAAAAGAGATTTTCAACCCAATATTTGGAAGTTTTATATGTGTGCTTTGAGATTTTCAGAAAAAGAATTATACACACACACTCACACACCCCCACACACATATGTTATATTATATATCATGTTATATATATGGTTGATGTTTGGAAGGGCATCCAGCTGTAAAATCCATGCCAAAGCAGACACAAGAATGGTGCAGACCATCTCCTGTCAAACCATCCAACCCATGCCAGCATGGAAAACAGATGTTAAACGATGACAATGATGATATATGTTTGTGTATATGTTTATATGCTTATATATATATATATATATATATATATATATATATATATATATATTTATACATAAACACAAAGATATATGCATGTATAAATGTATATGTCCGTACACAAAAATGTATTGTATTCATATATATGTGTGCAAGTACTTATCTATATAGCTATATTTACATCCATAGGCACACATACACGCACACACACGCATGCATACACACACACACACACACACACACACACATGCACAGGCACTCACATCCAAACAAACAAATGATGGCTTATACACTTCTAACGGTGAATAATATTTAATTACAGATCTGGTTACAATGTCTGGCGTGATCCTATGAAACCAACCCAAATTCTTGGAAAATTATGCAAAGAAGGCAAAGTCGATGGACCCCATTACAATCCAGGAAAGGTGCGTGTTGCAAACCGAATATTTACGGCTCCTATGGAAGTGGAGGATGAAAATGGTAAGCAACTGTTTGGAGCTTTTTTTTTTTTTTTTTTTTTGGTGGGGCTTTATATTTACATTTTCCCTTTATATTTATTTTATTTCTTTCTCTGCTCATTAATTTGACTAATTAACACAAAAGAAATGATGACTCACCAACCTGGTACTTATACTACAACCACTACGAACATTCCTTGTTATTTGTAAAAAATTTTCCTGTTTTTCTTTCTTTCTTTCTTTTTTTTTCATTAAAATGTCCCCATGCTGTTATTTCGTGCAGAGGGCGTCAGTGGAGCGGGGTAGGAGGATCTTACATAATGACCAATAACTACATAATTGATAAACTCATTAAAATTGTTTGTTTGTATGTTCAGTGGTCGTTGTTTATTTTACTTCTATTTTATGTCAAGATCTCTTTTTTTTATTTTTTCCTCTTTGAGCTTTCACAGATATTATAGATCAGTGGGGTCACCAACTGCCAGGCTGTAAACCAGTTCCAAGCTATTGGCAGTTTGGTACTAAGCTGCACAAAAAGAAAAAGATTTCTAAAAAAACTTTATTTCTATTTCGTTGGCTCTTATAGTCTGCAGGGGGTAGTAAGCTGCGATATATATGTATATATATATATATATATATATATATATATATATATATATAAAAGGAGTACTCTGTTGGTTCTGACGACAAGGGTTCCTGCTGATATGATCAACAGAACAGCTTGCTCGTGAAATTGACGTGCAAGTGGCTGAGCATTCCACAGACACGTGTACCCTTAATGTAGTTCTCAGGGAGATTCAGCGTGACACAGAGTGTAACAAGGCTGGCCCTTTGAAATGCAGGTACTACTCCTTTTTGCCAGCTGAGTGGACTGGGGCAACGTGAAATAAAATGTCTTGCTCAAAGACACAACACATTACTAGGAATTGAACTCATGACCTTATGATCGTGAGCCGAATGCCCTAACCACTAAGCCACGTGCCTTTACCATATATATATATATATATATATATACATACACACACACACACATACACACACTCTGCGGTAGAGATGAGTTGTGATATCAGTGAGGCCAAACTGTATCGGCCTTTGCCTTTCCCTTGGATAACACTGGTGGCATGGAGAGGGAAGGCTAGTATGCGTGGGTGACTGCTGGTCTTCCATAAACAACCTTGCCAGGACTTGAGCCTTAGAGGGTAACTTTCCAGGTGCAATCCCATGGTCAGTCATGACCGAAGGGGGTCTTTATGTGTATTAATAATTAAATTATATATAAAAAAAAGGCCTCTTCACCATGAGATTGCACCTTGAAAGCTCCCCTCCGAGGCACAAGTCCAGACAATGTTGTTTATGGAAGACCAGTAGTCACCCATGCATACCAACTACCCCTCTCCATGCCACCGATGTTATCCATGGAAAAGGCAAATGCTTCGCAAAAGCGTCCAATAGAACAAGTTCCAAAGCAAAAAATAAATAATTAAATACTGGGGTTGATTTATTCAACTAAATCCCTTTCAAGGTGGTGCCCCAGCATGGCCACAGTCCAATGACCAAAACATGTAAAAGGCAAAAGGTGCCCAATAATTCCCCTAATTTTTTTGGTCAAATGCCAAATTCCAGAGACCACTATTTTCTTTTATGTAAATTCTTTCTCATTTTAGCATTCCTTTGGATTTTTTTCCTTTTCTTTTCTTCCTGTCTTGAATTTTTTTCCTTCTTATTTTAAATTCTAAGTTATCATAATCAAAGATTTATTTACATTGCACAAAACAAAAAAATAATTGGAGAGAATAACAATTTGGTAATTTTAAATTCGAAGATGATATTTTTTTTTATTTTTGTGATTTTTTAAAATCTTTTTTTTTTTATATTTATATATTTCAATGTCAATCAAATGAGTAAAAACATTCGACTTTTGAAATTTTTACCAAATAAATCAATAAATAAAATCTCTCACTTTCTCTCTCTCTTTTCTGTCTCTTTCTTTCTCTCTCTCTCTCCCTATATATATATATATATATATATATATATATATATATATATATATCTACACACACATGCATATATATATATATATACACACACACACATACACACATATATGTATGTATGTATATATATATGTACATGTACACACACACACATATATATATATATATATATATATATATATATATATATATGTATATATATATATATATATATATATATATATATATATATATATATATATATATATATATATATACATGCATATATATATATATATATGTATATATATATATATATATATATATATATATGTATGTATATACACACATATATGTGTAGATGCAGACACACACACACATATATATATATCAATGTTGAAAATTCATGATTGTCTTCACAAATTTAAAGAATATCTTTCCAAAAATGGTACAAAAAAAAAGAAGAAAGGAAATAATGAAGTTAAAAAAGAAAGAAAGAAAAAATTATTGTAAATTAAGTCTGGTGATGCCAAAGATCCTGACAACAATGGTTTTTGGATTGGTTAAATTTAGCCATAATTTGTTTATATGCCTCTGTGTGTGTGTGTGTGTGCGTATGTATGTGTGTGTGTGTGTGTGTGAGAGAGAGAGAGAGAGAGAGAGAGAGAGAAAGAGAATGGGGAGTCAGTGAAGATGGGTTATATTTCTGTTTCAGCTGGTCTGCTTTTCTTTCTCTTTTCCGGTTGTTGTTTTTGGTTTCTATTCCATTACTGTTGTTGTTGTTGTGGTGATATTAGTGTGACTATTGTTGGCTGATGCTAGTAGCACACTACACTACCTGTAGTAACAGGAGGAGGAGAAGAGTAAAAGTGGTAATAAATAATAATAATAATAATAATAATAATGATAATGATAATAATAATCCTTTCTACTAAAGGTACAAGGCCTGAAATTTGGCGAGAGGAGACTAGTCGATTACATCAACCCCAGTGTTTCACTGGTACTTAATTTATTGACCCCCATAGAGATGAAAGGCAAAATTGACCTCGGCGGAATTTGAACTCAGAATGTAGAGATAGACAAAATACCACAAAGCATTTTGCCTGGAATGCTAACGATTCTGCAATCCCATGGCTATTCGTGATTGAAGAGCATCTCTAGTCTTTATGCATTATATCTGAATAGCCTCTCTCTGTGCAGCCATTTACTGCTCAGGTAGTTGCGCCATTAAAAGTTAATTCATGGTTCAACACTCACTGATCATTTGCCATGATCACTCAATGCTGAGCCATGAATTAGAGTCAAGCAGCCAGCCATTCAGGCAGTTCATTGGTCTCCTATTAACTCAGCCAGCAATGTATCTCACATCTCTTCCTTTTCTCCTCTTCTCTCATATCTCTCTCTCTCTCTCTCTCTCTCTCCACTCTTTCCCTGTCTCTCTCTCCCTCTCTCTTTCAAATTTCAGAATGACACGAATAAACAGATTTTGTTATTAAGAATGTATTAGAAACACATCAGCAACATTCATTGAAAATTATTGAAAACGCTATAAAAAGTCATCTCGCGAGATATTGTATTTCAATTATATTTTACTCTCGCATGTTTGTAAAAGCACCGTTGAACATTACCTGACGATATGAATGATTCACTTACTGACAGTTCGCTTGTCCTGACTTTAAACTGTAATGACTTATATACAGAAAATGATTTGTTTCACGAAAACCAGCCAGGAACTAGCCATTGCCATGTATGTATGCTGATGAGTAGAACAAAGCAGCAGCTGTTTTAATCACTGCATATGTTAATGCCACTTATTTCTCGGAGAATATTGATAGCCTTCACTTCTGAAACGGTCTGACTCATCATTACCATTGTTGTCCTCTTCGTCATGATTGTCTT
>NC_142950.1:31705707-31713207 GCF_046866305.1 Octopus bimaculoides | reverse complement strand
AATTTTAATTTTATTTATATTTTTTCTCTCCCCCCCTCCCTTCTTATCTCCTTCTTCCCAAATGCCACGACTGTGTGTTAATTTCAAAGAATAACAAAAATCAACAAGAAAAATCAATAACTCTTTAGTGCACACACACACACATGCGTGTGCACATGCATGCACACATACACATGCATGCATATGCACACGGGCATAAGCATATGCAGTCATACCAACATTCATACAATAATGCATGTACATATATATATATGTATATATATATATATATGTATATATATATATATATATATATATATATATATATATACACAAACATCAATCTCTCTCTCTTACTCTCTCACTTTCTCTATCTTTCAGTTTAGATAGACAGACAGACAAATCTATGTAAACATACATACATGCGTACATACATTCATGCATACATGCATACATACATACATAGACAGAGAGAGTGAGAGAGAAAGAGAAAGGGACAGCCAGACAGATAGCTACATAGATAAATAGGAAGATAGATAATTAGATAGATAATTATATATATACATATATATTGATAGATAGATAGATAGATAGATAGATAGATAATTAGACTGACAGGCAGAAAGACACACATACATACATACACAGGTAGATAAATTGATATATAGATAGACAAAAGAGAAAGAGAGATAGATAACATGCATGCATCATTGCATGTATATATATATATATATATATATATATATATATATATATATATATATATATATATATATATATATATATATATATACGTGTATTACTGTATCTATGTTTAGCTGTTTGTGTGCACTTGTATCCGTGCATTTGTATGTGTGTGTGTGTGTGCATCATTAAAAGGTAAAGAGATGGAGGTGAAGCTGTTCATAAACAACAGTCCATTAAAGGTTGCTATTTTTAATAGCTCATTCCCATCAAGGAATGTAATTATGTCCTTTTAAAACTGTCATCCAATATCCTCATCAATAAGAGGTTTCTTACATATGTGTGTGTGTGTATGTGTGTGCTAATATATATATATATATATATATATGTATATATATGCATATGCATATATATACATATATGTGCATGTATATACATATATACATATATATGCATATACGCATATATATACATATATATATATGCATATATATATATACATGCATATACATTTACATATAAATATATATAAAGCTAATATGTTTATATACATACACATATGTATACATGCACACACACACTTGCAGATATACATACACATGCATGCATGTCATCACACATATCATCATCGCCTTCGTCATCATAATCATCAAGCTCCTCATTGGCATCATTGTCATCGTCGTTGTTGTCATAATCACCATCATCATCATCATCATCATCTTCACCATCATCATTATCATCATTATCATTGTCATCATCGTCACCACCCTCACCACCACCGCCATCTCCATCTTTTTACATCAATGTTCCATGCTGATATGGGTTGGGTAGTTTGACAAGATTCCTTTGATCCGAGGACCACATGTTGCTCCAGTGTCCAAGGTATCGGTTTTGGCCTGGTTTCTACAATTGGCTGCACTTCATATCACAAGCCACTTCAGAGGGTGTACCGAGTGCTCTTATCATGGCACCAGCATTAATGGGGTCACCTTGCACCTCACAGAGCAAATGAGTAGAAGTTCAATTAAGATGGAAGAAAGAGATTTATATTTGTGAATAATAATAATAATAATAATAATAACAATGATAATAATAATAATAATAATAATAATAATAATAATAATAATAATAATCCTTTCTACTATAGGCACAAGGCCTGGATTTTGTGGGGAAGGAGACAGTTGATTACATCGACCCCCAGTATTCAACTGGTACTTATTTTATTAACCCTGAAAGGATGAAAGGCCAAATCAACCTCGTTGGAATTTGAACTCAGGCAAAATACTGCCAATCATTTCACCTGGCATGCAAACAATTCTACCAGCTCACTGCCTTAATAATAATAATGATAATAATAATAATAATAATAACAATAATAATAATCCTTTCTACTAGAGGCACAAGGCCTGAAATTTGGTGGGAGGGGACTAGTCGAATACATCGATCCCGAAAGGATGAAAGGCAAAGTCGACTCTGGCAGAATTTGAACTCAGAATTTGAAGACAGACGACATACCACTAAGCATTTCACCCAGCATGCTAATGATTCTTCCAGCTTGCCACTTTAATAATAATAATAATAATAATAATAATAATTCTTTATACTGGAGGCACAAGGTCTCAAATTTGTGGGGAGGGGACTAGTCGATTACATCGATCCCCACTGTTTCACTGGTACTTAATTTGAATCCGAAAGGATGAAAGGCTAAGTTGACCTTGGCAGAATTTGAACTGAGAGCATGAAGACAGAAAATACCGCTAAGCATTTCACCCGGCGTGCTAATAATTCTTAATAATAATAATAATAATAATAACAATAATAATAATCCTTTCTACTAGAGGCACAAGGCCTGAAATTTGGTGGGGAGGGGACTAGTCGATTACATCAACCCCGAAAGGATAAAAGGCAAAGTCAACCCCGGCAGGATTTGAACTCAGAACAGTGGTGAGCGAAATACTGTTAAGCATTTCGTCCAATGTGCTAATGAATCTGCCAGCTCACCACCTTCATGATACTGAAAATAATAATGATGATGATAATGATGATGATGATGATGATGATGATGATGATGATGATGATGATGATGATGATGACGATAACAACAGTGGTAGCCATTGCAGGAAAATGCTTATTAGGTGAGACATTCCAGATTCTCCCGGAATCATTAGGCAAAAATTTCTTGCCAAACGGAATAAAGCGAGGCTTAGCAATCTCCCCTGCCTAATCAAAAAATCATGCTCAACAAGAAACCAAATACCTGATCCAAGATTGATTCGCTTTACCAGCGGGAAGTGTTAATGATTAGAAGCAAGTGTTAGATAGTGGTGATATAGGGATCAGGTTTCAGTTCCAGCTCAGCTCATCACATCTCAACACATCGTCACTCTCTTCCTTATTGTCTTCCCCCCTCCCCCTCTGTTTCGTTTCTCACTCTTTTTTATTATTTTTGTTGTTATTTTTGTTGTTATTATTTTTTTTCAAATTCGTTTTTTAGTTGTTTTTATTTTTACTTTTTTTTTTTTTTTTTTGGTTTTCGTTTTTCCCTGTTCTCTAGCCAGTTTCTAATATTCAAGCAGTGGTAAGATGGCTGAAGGTGGTTGCATTGGTAGGTGGTGATGGATGACAGCAGAGAGAGAGAGAGAGAGAGAGAGAGAGAGAGAGAGAAAGATAGATAAGAGAAAGAGAGAGAGAGAGAGAGAAAGTGCTTATCCATTCTGGCTCCTTCCTGCATTTTTTTGCAATCTTTTATATTATTGATATCACTGAATCTCATCTAAATTTATTTTGTTTTGTTTTGGTGGGTTTTTTTCTTTTCATTTCAATGCAAGTCCTTCTTTCTCCCCCCCCCCCCCCGTTAGCATCCCCTCACTAGAAATAGTTAGTAAGTAAGGTTGGAGCAAAGAGGGCCATTGAGTGATGTGTGGTTTGGTAATGGTCTGGTGGCAGTGGTAGCAGGAGTGGTCGTGGTGGTGGTGGTATGGTGGAGGGAATAGGGGAAAAAAAGGGGAGAATTAAAATGGGACGAAATAGAAATGAAATAAAATAAAATAAAAAATTTCAGAACAGGGTGGGATGGAGTGGGGGGAATGAGGTTAAGAGTGGTTTCAATAAGTTCAGAGATAGAGAGAGAGAGAGAGATAGACAGACTGACAAACAGACAGATTAATAGCTACATAGATAGATAGATGGATAGATAGATAGCTAGACAAACAGACAGATAGATAGATAGACAGACTGATCGACAAACAGACAAACAGATAGATAGATAGATAGCTAGACAAACAGACAGATAGATAGATAGACAGACTGATCGACAAACAGACAAACAGATAGATACATTTCTTTTATTAGTCACACAGGGCTCAACGAAGATGGGACAAATACAATGTAGAGCTTTTCTTTTTGGGAGGGGGAAGGAAGGAAAAAAAAAAAAAAAAAAAAAAAAAAAATTGGTGGTGTCGATCAAAAGGGATCGTAGGAAGGGAAAAAGGGGCAGTTCGATCAAAAGGGATCGAAAAAAAAAGAAAAGGAAAGGCCGATCAATAGGGATCGTGTATCACACAGTAATGTTCTCGTGTAAAAAGAGGGGAGGACAGTTTAGGTTTAGCCGTGGAAGGAAAAGCCCACGGAAAAGACCACGGTAACCTTGGTCAATATTCTCATTGAAGAAACTATAACAGTAAGTGACTCTCTTTTGCCTTTTTGTTTTATTTTTTTTTTTCTTGTTCATAGGGTTATGCTCAAGATGGCTCCGTCGTTCACACGTGCCATCCTTGCTACATTCACCCATCTTTTTTTGAAGCATTCACTAGACAAGACTTCCCTTTCTACTCTCAACTTCCTCTTCAGGTGATACTTGAAGAAGTTGATGAGAGATTGCCCAGAGAGGAAAGTCTTTGTCTCTAGACCTTTCAGACGCGTCCACCATACACATTCTTTCGCCATAGCCACAAGTACGATGAAAATAGCTCTTCCTTCCCGTTTAAAGGAAGGAGGCGCGACAATATTCACGATAGACTCGGCTGATAGACCGACTCGTCCCACACGCGATAGCAGTTGTTCGACGTAAGCCCACAGCTCGGAAATGGTGGGACACTGTACGAGTGCGTGCAGAACGGTTTCGTCGCTCTGCCGGCATCTCGGACAGGTCGGCCCCGTGTTTCTCGAGCCATGCCTGTAGAGCTTATCCCGAACGGGTAGTGCTTCTCGATAGCACTGCCAGGCCAGGGATCTCTGGAAGTTGTCCATAGGTCCCGGCCCGAAGGTCGTCTTAAACAGGCGGGTCAGGTATTCCTCGTCGACGCCCAGGTTCGCCCCGAGATCGTCGTCGTACCTTCCCTCCACTAATCCACTATAGAATGCGTTAGTTGTGATGCAGTCGCTCAAGGTTGACCCGGAGATAGATAGATAGATAGATAGATAGATAGATGGGTAGACAGGCAGACAGACAGATAGGTAGACACACAGAGGCAGACAGACAGATAAATAGACACAGAAAGAAAGAGAGATTGTGTGTGGGTAGAGAGAGAGAGAGAGAGAGAGAGAGAGAGAGAGAGAGAGAGAGAGAGTTGGGTGTGATTTGACTCAATACTTTGAATGACAGCTGAATAAATATTGTCCGACAAAAACAAGAACAAAGAAAAATTCAGAAATGTCCAATTAAGTTAAAAATAAAAATTTTTATTTTATTTTATGTTCTTGTTGTTTTGTTTTGTTTATTTGTTTATATTGATATATCAATCCTTCAAAGGACAACACAGCTGCCAAAAAACGCCTGAATTTTTCCTTATCTTTAATGAATAATAATAATAATAATAATAATAATAATAATAATAATAATAATAATAATAATAATAGTAATCATAGTAATGACAATATTAGCCACAGGGAACAATAATAACAATACTACTACTACTACTACTACTAATAATAATAATAATAATAATAATAATAATCATAATAATAGTAATGACAATATTAGCCATATGGAACAATAATAACAATACTAATAATAATGATAATAATGATGATGATGATGATGATGATGATTTCTTTTATTTGACCCCATGGTGAAGGACGAAGGGGACAATACAAAGACAGACATATAAAATGTTGGGGTTTACATATAATGGAATGATAAAAATTAAAAAAAAAGGTTAAAGGAAAAATATACATGATATACATTAAAAGGAGGGAAGCATACATAGTATATGAGAAGAAGAAGAAGAAGAAGAAGAAGAAGAAAAAGAAGAAGAAGAAGAAGAAGAAATGATGGGCTTCTTTCAGTTTCCATACACATGCCACGGGCACAAGTGCCAGAAAGGCGACATATATATATGTATATATATATAAGCCTTGTGAGTGAATTTGGTAGATGGAAACTGAAAGAAGCCTGTCGTATATATATATATATATATATATATATATATATATATATATATGACAGGCTTCTTTCAGTTTCCATTTACCAAATCCACTCACAAGGCTTTGGTCAGCTCGAGGTTATAGCAGAAGTCACTTGCCCAAGGTGCCATGCAGTGGGACTGAACCCAGAACCATGTGGTTGGTAAGCAAGCTACTTACCACACAGCCACTCCTGCATGTGTGTCAAATATCTGCCTTTTTTTTTTTTTTTTTTCCCTCTGATGATAGCAGATGGCAGAAGGAGATCAGGGATAAAAATCACTGTTGGCAACTTGGAATCAACTTGCTGATATACCGAATAAAAAAAAAATTTTTTAAATGACAGAACAATAATAATAACAATAGCAGTAGGAAAACATAACAAGAGAAGAAGTGACAAGATTATTGGATGTTAATTCAACATCAGCAAAGAATTCCCAAGTCTGACACCTTTTTTAATTAAATAGCTGAAACATCAGTAGCACAGCCAACATGAGCAAGAGCATCAGAAGATTATCAGGGGCATAAGTGAACCATTCCACCACAAGCACCACCCTCATTATCTCAAGATGTTCCATAGCAGTAAAGAGCTGCAGGATTGCCAAAAATTGTTGACACTGCTACTGCTATAACTACAACCTCAACCACAACTAAACAATAGCAAAGCTACCTCAGACAGTTCAGTTAAACCGATACAAAGCAAATTGTTCACAAGGGCCCATAATATTGTGAAACAAGATAGCTGATGGGTTTATTTTGTTACTACTGGCTGTAGTGTCTGATAATTCTTTCTGATTTTGGCTCAAGACCAATCATTTTATGGAGGTAGGAGGTGAGTCAGTTATATTGGCCCCAGTACTTGACTAGCATTTTATTTTATCAACCCTGAAAGGATGAGAGGCAAAAAATCAAACCCAATAGCATTTGAACTCAGAATGTAAAACATATAGAAGAAATGCGGTTAAGTATTTTGTCCAGCTAATAATGCTGCTAATAATGCTAATAATGCTAATAATGCTAATAATGCTAATAATGCTAATAATGCTAATAATGCTGCTAATAATGCTGCCAGTTTGCTCCCGTATAGTTTTTTGCTACTTTAAGAACAAGGGGGTAAATTTTGAAATTTTGGGGTGGGTCGTTGCTAGTGTCACCTGACTGGGTCCCCGTGCCAGTGGCACATAAAAGGCACCATGGTCGATGCCAGCCCCCACCCCAACTGGCTCCTGTGCTGGTAGCATGTAAAAAGCACCCACTGCACTCTTGGAGTGGTTGGCGTTAGGAAGAGCATCCAGCTGTAGAAACACTGCCAGATCAGATTGGAGCCTGGTGCAGCCTCCTGGTTTGCCAGTCCCCAGTAGGTGTGGTGGTGAGGGTAATAGTGATTTTAGTGGTGATACTGGTGGTCGTGATAATGGCGAAGGTCGTAGTGGT
>NC_142950.1:31683207-31690707 GCF_046866305.1 Octopus bimaculoides | reverse complement strand
CAACCGGTGTTGGTTTGTTTCCATCTCTATACGTTAGCAGTTCAGTCAAAGATTACAAATAGTATAAGTACCAGACGTACAAAAACAAAAAGTGTTGGAGTTGGTTAAACACTTCAAGGCAGTGCTCCAGCATGGCCACAGTTGAATGGCTGAAACAAGGAAAAGGCAAAAGGATATATTACATTTCATATGATATGTTACTGCTTGACACATGTGCTTTGCCCTAGATTTTATCCTACCTGACTGCAATGTTTACTGTTCTACTTCTTACAGAAAAAAACTATATTCTGCCAGTCAGGTGACCCAGCTATTGTCAAAATCTTCAACATTGAGGGCCCACTAAGTTATGGATTATGTTGTGCTAGTAGGCAAAAACACTATGACATCAACAGAGACTCTTTGATGGACGACAGGTGTGGTCACACTCTCGTTGGTGTGTTTAATGCTTATGTTACCACATTTTTCTTTCAAGCTGCACAGCTGTTGATCCAGTTAAATCTGAAAAATAATGAAAACTTTATCAAAATATTTCGTTGTATCTAGGTGGAGTCATTATGCAAATATTAACACGAGCACTGGTTCAGTTCCACTCCTTTATTATTAATCAATCAATTAGTTAGTTGGATATTTAACCAATTGATTAATAATAAGAGTGGAATTGAACCAGTGCGTGTGTTAATATTGGCATAATGACCCTCCCTACATAAAACAATTTGTTTCAGCACATGAATTCGCATAAAGTATCTTTCAAACCAGATACACAAATGAAACATTATAAATACAATATATATGTATGTATGTATAGATACTATTAGCATGCCAGGTAAAATGCTGAGTGGTATTTTGTCTATTTGAATGCTCTGAGTTCAATTTCCACTCAGGTCAACTTTATATGTGTGTGTGATTATATATATATATATATATATATATATATATGAAGCTATATGAATACACACACACATACTGACATATATATATGATATACATGTATGTATATATGTGTGTGTGTGTGTGTGTATGTGTGTCCATAAGCATATATATATACATATATATATATATATATATATATATATATATATATATATATATATATATATATATATATGTATATATATATATATATATATATATATATATACAATTGCAGGGTGGAAGGTGTTTATAAGCCATTTAAAATAACACACAAAATCCGTTAGATTCACTTCAACATTTAAATTTAATTTATATATATATATATATATTTATATATATATATATATATTTATATATATACATATATATTTCTAATATATATATAATATCTATCTATGTATGTATGTGTGTATGGGACAGCTCATGGCTTAGTAGTTAGGGCATTTGGCTCATAATGATATGGTTGTCAGTTCAATTCCTGGCACCACATTGTGGTCTTGAGCAAGACACTTTATTTTGCTTTGCTCCCGTCCACTCAGCTGGCAAAAAAGAGTAGTACCTGTAATTCAAAGGGCCAGCCTTGCCACACTTTGTGTCACGCTGAATCTTCCTGAAATCTACTGTGGTGTACTCAGCCACTTCCGTGTCAGTTTCACAAGCTTTTCCATTGATCGGTCCTCAGACCAACTGGAACCCTTCTCATCATAACCACCAGAGTGCCAGTTAGTTATATGTGTGCGTATATTACAGGATATTATATGATAGCATGTGTCTATATTCATGTGTGTGTGTGTGTGTGTGTGTGTCCATGAATATGTATATATTTATGTGTATGTTTTGCCCTGACCCCAACCAATACATCAGTGTTTGAAGTACCACTGGTGGATGGCTTCCACCTGTCAATTTTAGATCTCATTAGAATAATTTATGCAGTATGTTATAATTTATGCAGTATCTTATAAATGAGCTTTCTAGTCAATAAACTTGTTCATTAGGTGATTCCAAAGAATTGATTAAATGAAACACAGCTTCTCTATTCCTATTCCATGCTAATAGTTGCCTGGCAACAAGATTTGGCTCAAAGCTTTATCACAAAGCCAGAAGCTGCTTGCTGGTTATATATGTGTGTATAATGGGTGTGAGTCTCTCTCCCTCACTCTCCCTCTCTCTCTCTCTCTCATTTATAACTATATATGTATATATGTAATATAATGTGTGTGTGCATTAATATATATATATATTTATACAAACACAAACATGCTAACAAACATACATATACATACACACATACACACATATAATACATATACATATACACACACACACACATACACATACACATTTATGCATAAGTATACATCTATATATATATATATATATATATATATATATATATATATATATATATATATATATATATATATATATATATATATATATATATATATATATATATATATACATATATATATATATACACCTACACAAATAAATACACACATTTATGTACAACTAGAAATATACATGTAAATTAATACTTAGATATGCATATATATATATATACATACACACACACACACACATATATATATATACATACACACACATATTTATATATAAATGTATATATATTATATATCATCATCATCATTGTTTAACGTTTTAAATATATATAATGTACATATATACATACATACATATATATATATATGTACATATATATATACATATGTATGTATCTATTCATCTATATATGCTTGTGTGTGTGTGTGTGTGTGCATACATACACACACAAACAATTATGCATGCATACACACACTTTGTGTGCGTGTGCATGTGTGTGTGTGTGCTTGTGAGTGTGTTTATGTCTTAATGTATGCAATGCACTGCATTTGCAGAATCAGCTCATTTTAGAAATTAAATATTTCATTCATTTTCAAGATGTTATGTTACACTGTATTTACATAAATCAGCTTAATGGAAAATTAAATATTCATTTATTTCCAAAATGTCATCGCCCCATTTTTATTTCTATTTACAATTGCTTTGCTGATGGTTATTGTGTACTCTGTGTGTGTGTGCATGCATGTATGTGTGTGTGTGTGTGTGCATGCATGTATGTGTGTGTGTGTGTGTGTGTTACAGTTGTGTCACAAGAACTACCACAGTTTGTTTTGATGGCGCAGTATTAGAAGTGATATTATAGAAATCTCAAAGAAACAGGGAAACTGTTGTTATGAGAATAAGAAATTTTCTTCATAAGCATGGATGTTCTTTAACATTTGGCTTTTGGGTCTAATTCTATGGTGTTTCATTTTAGGCAAGAATAGGGTAGAAGGTTCTTGAAAAATTTTAATAAAACTCAAAGAAAAATCACACTGGCACCTGTGCCAGTGATACTTAAAAGACACACTTCAAATATTGGGCCTCATGGGGGCCAGTGATAAGTAACCATGACCACTAGCGATATGCTGAGAAGACCTATCAAGCCAAGGGAAATCATTGTTGTGGCCAGTGCTGGCGTCATATAACTGGCACTCGTACAGGTGGCACGTAAATAGCACTCATTACACTCTTGGAGTGGTTGGCATTAGGAAAGGCATCCAGCCATAGAAAACCATGCCAAATCAGATTGGAACCTGGTGCAGCCCTCCAAGCATACCAGTTTCAGTCCACTGTCCAACCCATGCCAGCATGGAAAGCAGACGCTAAATGACGATGATGATGATGATGACATATATGTATGTACGAAAATACATACCGACAGACTTAAAAAATAAGAAGCTGCAGTATACAGGGTGTCCACAAAGTCTGGGTACATGGAGTAAATAAAATCATAACATAAACGATTAAATATAAGAAATAATAATTTCTTAAAGTATGTGTTAATCCCCAAGTACCCAGACTTTGTGGACACCCTGTAGTAGAAGCCATAGCCACACATAATAAGGAGTGCTGGTGGAATGTCCCTGTGAAAACCTCAATGAAATGCAAACATAATAGACCTGACATTGTGATTTGGGATAGAGATGGGAAACTGTGTGAAGCTGTGCAAATCAGCTGTGCAGTGGATGTTAACATAAAACTAAAAGATCAGAGTGAAAGAAAATATCTATGCTGAAATATTGAGAAATCTGCGGTTACTCTATCCAGATTTCAAGTTGAGGTTTTTACCTGCAATTATTGGTGCACTGAGATATGTAACACATTGGCTAAATACCAGTCTTGAGAACTTAGGCCTCTCAAAATCAGAAAGAAGAAAGCTGATTTGAAGATATCACATCCAAGCCATCACTGGAACTGTAAACATCTGTAAAACTTTCCAGAAGCTTACCATCTAAGTTATATGCACATGTTTAGACATGCTACTATATACATGAAAATACATACATAAAACAAAACATGCAGATCTGTACATGCAGTGACTACAAATACTGCACATATATGCACATACATGCAAAAATAGCCTGTTGATGATGAAATTCCAATGAAGAACTTTGGATCTTGGTTAGAGACCGGCTCTTTCTCTATTGGTAAGAAATCTTGAAATAAAACTGAATAATAACATACATATACACATACATGCATACATATACACATACATGCATACATACATAATTCCTTACATACATGTATATATAAATACATACATAAAACATACATACATGTGCACATACTTATATATGCACATGCCTACATATGTACATACATATATAAATGCATGCATAAATACATGCTACATATACATATATATATATACACACAAATGTATGCATACACATAGACATACATACATACATACAAACAAACGAAAATACCCTGTTGATGTAGAAACTCCATTGAAGGAACCTTGGATCTCGGTTAGAAACCGGGTCTTTCTCTATTGGTAAGAAATCTTGAAATAATACTGAACAATGACATACATACACACACACATACATACATACATACATACATACATACATACATACACACACATATACCTACATACATACATGTTGTATTCAACAATGTACAAATGCTTTTGAGAATTCAGTATAACATACATTCATTTAGAAGCATTACATGATTCATTTGAAGAATCCAACTGGATTCTGCAGATTTTTCGTAAAGTAAACGATATTGTGAAACATTAAAGAATATATTTATTCAGAAATCAAAACATGATATTTATTTTACACCTAATTTTCCTCACAATTGCTCAAAGGGAAATGATAATGGTTTTGTATGTAAATCAGAGCCATTCATTTGACAGCTTGAGAAAACAAAGGCAGCATAAGGTTGTTAGTTACTTTTGTTTTACCTCCAGGCAACCAGCTTTCACAGTCGTTGTTATGGTAAGCGTTGGGGGGGGGGCGGTTTGTCGTTGTCATCATTATCAGCATCATCATCATCATCATCATCATCATCATCATCTACGTCGTTACTTTTTAGTGCCTGTTTTTCTAGGATGTTATAGTTTTGTAGGAATATACATCAAGTGCGTTGCAAGCTCAGACGCTGAAATGCTCTGTGAAGTTACTGACTAAATAGTGATGACTTGTATGTAGTCTACCAACTGAAAAGCATTCAGTCTATGCATGCATGTATGTATGCATGTATGTATGTCACAGACACATACATTATAAGCCTGATAAGTGTACTGAGCCTATGACATTTTGAGTTGCATGAAACTGAATCAAACTGTTATTTAATGCATTACCAGGCAGTTGTTCTCATAGCTTTTGATCTTAACTGATGAGATATGTTATCATGTACATTGTGTTGTCTTGGTATGAAAAGATGGGCTACAGCAGATATTCTGCTCAATACCACAGATTTGCTTGTCAGTTGTTTCACCTTAACCAGTTGAGCATGTCCCTTAGTGGCTGACGATATGTGCATCTCTGATCAGGAGCAGAAGTAGCGGGGGAGCATCATAGCCATGTGTTGAGAGGAATTCTTTGGGGTCTGGATAATTCACCTCTGGAAACATGGATGGTTTTGTCCATCATCTTTAAACTGCCCTTATTCAGGGACCTTTTGAGCTGGATGAGCTACTCAGCCTGACGAAAATACAGAGCCCCAGTAGCAAGGTCATGTTCTGTTCATTTTGGTACAAGGTCAACTTGTCATGCACATATGGTTGTGATGCATGTGCCTGGTGTACCTTTATCAAACGGGTACTCATGATGGGTAAACTGGGGTTTATATAGTTGTACCCCAATGTCACTTTGATGGCATGCATTGGTCTCTCACTCAATAATAATAATAATAATAATTATAATTATAATAATAATAATAATAATGATAATAATAATAATAATAATAATAATAATAATAATAATAATAATAATAATAATAATAATAATTATTATTATTATTATTATTATTATTATTATTATTATTATTATTATTATTATCAATAAAAGAGGGAGAATGAAAGTAGGTGAAAACAAAATATAAATCTTACATTCACAACTACTAGAAATATTCCTTCAGCTTTGGCCAAATTCTCAAGACAAAGAAATGTGAGGTAACTGTTGGTGGTGGTGATGGTGATGATGGTGATGGTGGTGGTTGTGAAAATGTTGTTGTTGGTGTTGGTGTAGATGCTGGTGATGGCGATGGATGGCGTACAGGGATAGAATGATGAGATATATATTCTGAAAAATGATAATTTCTTTCATATCTGGACTGTTTCAAGAAAAAAACAACTGGATACATATATATATATATACACACACATAATTATGTATATATGTATGTATATATATATATATATATATATATATATATATATATATATATATATATATATATATATATGTATGTATGTATTCCATTGGTATGAAATGCCAAAGTCAAATAAATCTAAAATATACAAACACACAAACAATAACCAAAAGAGTAAAAAAACAAAACAAAAAAGAAATCACCTCCAAAAAAGCAAAAAGCAAATAAATAAAAAAGTCAAGAATCTCAGTAGAAACTAACAAACATTATAAGAGACGACTTTGGATAAAAGCCAGGATATCTATCAATAAATGATGAAGATGTGTTTTGTAGGTTTTTTTTTGTAGTAATGTGTGTAATGTGTGTGAGTGTGTGTATGTGAGTGTGAGGGTGTGTGTGTGAGGGGTGTGTGTACATGTAACATCTATGTATGTTTGTATGTATGTATGTATGATGCTTAAGGATATGAGTGTATTTATACAAGTATTTACATGTGTGTGTATGTATGTAGTATATATATGCGTATGTATATATATGTATATATATATATATATATATATATATATATATATATATACATATATATATATATATATATATATATATATATATATATATATATATACATACATACATATATATATATATATATATATATATATATATATATATATATATATATATATTTATATATATATATATATACGCACATGCTTACAAACATACATATATATTACATATATATACATACAAGTATATATATATATCACACACAGACACATGTACATATATGTATATATATATATATGTGTGTGTGTGTGTGTGTGTGTATATACATATGTATACATGTATATGTGTATATATATGTGTACA
>NC_142950.1:31670707-31678207 GCF_046866305.1 Octopus bimaculoides | reverse complement strand
CTGTATGTATGTGTATATATATATATATATATATATATATACATATATATAGGGGGTGTGAGAGAGAGAGAAAAAGAAAGAGTGATGGAAGGAGATAGAGAGAGAGAGAGAGAGAGATTCATTGAGCTGAACATTAAACAGAAAGAATTATAAACATTATTACTATTAATGTCGGCTTTTAAAGAAAAAAAATCAATAAAACAACTCATGTGCAAAACGTGTGTGTGTTACACACACATACACTCATATATATACATATATACACACACATATATATATAAATATATATATATGTATATATACAATATACATACATACACATATATATATATATACATGTAAATATCTATACATATATACACAAACATACATATATATATATATATATATATATATATATAGGCAGAGTTTTTAATTTCTTGAATTGTAATCATGATAGAATATTTTTGCTATATTATTTGTATCTCAAATATCTCAGACCTCTTTATCGACATTCTTAATTTGTTCCATTCATAGATAAACACACACACACATACACACACACACTCACACACACACACACACACACACACACACACACACACATGGAAGCATAAAATAGACAAAAAAAAATCACAAGAAAATGAAGAAAAAAAAAACAACAAAATCAAATGATATCTTTTTATCTTCATTCAAAATGATGTTTAGAATGTAGAATCTCATATTTAAAAATGAAAAATGAAAAAAAAAAAATTTTTTTTTTTAAACAAAAACAAATGAAAAATTAAACAAAATCAAATATAAAAAAATATGTAACCGCCCCCCCCCCCCACACACACACACATACATACACAAAACAAAAGATAAAAACAAAAGCAAGCAAAATAATAATACTTTATATACAGATAGAACTAATGTCCTGATTTGATTTGAAATTCTATCTGGAACTGATCCAGAGCCATTTGGTAATTTAGAATGCTAAAAACTGAGTTTACAATTACCACAGCTTTTAGCTATAAAGCAAATGCTGAAAAATGATTCTGATACAAAGTGTCAATGAGTACTTGCCTTTCGGTCTACAAAACAGAATTTCCTGTACCAGGTAGATGATAGCTTTTCTCTATCTTTCTATCTCTTGCTCTCCCCCTCTCTCTTTCTCCCTCTCTCACTCTCTCTCTTTCGTTCTTTTTCTGATTTTTTTTCTATCTCTTTGTCTTTGTCTCCCAGTCTTTATTTTATAATCTTAGTTCTACAAAAAAAAAAAAGAAGCAAATAGAAGAGGAATAAGAAAAAAAAAAACACAAAAAAGAGAGACGAGAGAAAGAGATTGGAAAATTGGAAAAAAAAGAAATAAAATTTTTTTTTTTCAAAAATAATGATGATGATTGATGAGGACAACGACGACCATAATAATGATGATGATGAACATGATGATGATGATGATGATGATAATCCTTTCTACTAAAGGCACAAGACCTGAAATTTTAGGGGTGTGGGGGCTAGTTAGTCACGTCGACCACAGTGCATAACTGGTACTTATTTAATCGACCCTGAAAGGATGAAAGGCAAAGTCAACCTCGGTGGGGTTTGAACTCAGAACATAAAGACAGACGAAATGCCGCTAATCATTTTGCCCAGCATGCTACCGATTCTGCCAGCTCACTACCTTGCTAATAATAATGATGATGATGATGATGATGATTTGAAATTATGGCTGATATACCCTCCAGCCTTCATCAGGTGTCTTGAAGAAATTTCGAACCTGGGTTCTCATTCCTAAGGTATTTTTCGATGTTGTTATTATTAATATTATTATTATTATTATTCAGGCCACTGCCTGGAATCGAACTCGGAATCTTGGGGTTAGTAGCCCGCACTCTTAACCACTACGCCATATGCCCAAAGTTTTACATTTAGCTACTTTGCTCGTTGCAAATGACTGAGACCTTCAGCAAGGCGCCATGCATGAGTAGAAGACCCATCAAGTCAAGCAAAACCATAGTTGTGGCAGATATTGGTGTCATGCAAATGGCACCTGTGCTGGTGGCACATGAAAGCACCCATTATGCTCTTGGAGTGATTGGCATTAGGAAGGACATCCAGCCATAGAAACCATGCCAAATCGGAAAGATGTCTGGTGCAGCCCCTCAGCTTGACAGCCCTGGTTAAACCATCCAACCCATGCCAGCATGGACAATGGATGTTAAATGTTGATGACAATGATGATGTATATATAATTATATATATATACATACACACACACACATATATATATAGAGAGAGAGATAGATAGATACATATATTTATATATATATATATGTATATAACTATATACATGTATATATAATATATATATATATACAATTATTTATGCATATAATATATATATGTGTATATGTACATGCACACACATGTTTATCTGTAAACAAATAAACACCAACACATGTACATAATTACGTGTTTGTGTATACAAAGGTAACTTTAAAAAAAAAACAGTATTCCGATATAGCTGTAAATTTATATTTTATTTTAATTTCATTATTACCATCATCACCACCACCACCACCACCATCATCATCCTCATCATTTTTTATGTTATTATTTTTTACATTATTATTATTATTATTATTATTATTATTATCATCATCATCATCATCATTATTATTATTATTATTATTATGATTGAGTGATAGAGCAATGCATGTTATCAAAGTGGATTATTATTATTATTATTATTATTATTTCCCATTATTTATTTGATTTAAATCAAACGTTTGTGTCAGGAGCCAAAAAAAAAAAGCGACATAAAAAACCCCACCATTTTGCACCATCCACTACGTTTTAAGTGCTATTTAACTTGACTTGTATTTTGATTTGACTGTAAAACTCCCGTAACATACTAAGAAAAATGATACCAAAATTATGTAAAGTAAAACAAAACAAAAAAAAAAAAGCCCCAAAAAATTATCGAAATAGTCTAACCTAAAATATTCAAGCACCTAATTTTGCTATTGATTTTAGTATTATTTGTGTTATTTTTTTCTTTTTTATACGTATTATTTTGTTATTATTTAAATTTAAATTCTTATTTTTTTTATTTAACTTTTCACCTCTTTTAGCATTATCAGTCGAAACATATTGCTTGACTCATGTGATCCCCACTTAACTTCAAACACATTCCACACTGGGGCAAAAGCCAAAATAGATAATTCTACCCACCTCCTGCTAAAAAAAAAAAAAGATAAATAAATAAATAAATAGATAAATTAATAAAAAAGATTTTTAAAGAATATAAAATAAGAGGAAGAAAATAGAAAATAATAAACTTCCTCCCACTAGTTTTACCTCTGATGTTGCCCTTACAGCACATATCTCTCTCCATCTCTTTCTCTCTCTCTCCGTATGTATATATATATATATATTTCTATGTATGTATGCATATATATATATATATATATATATATATATATATATATATATATATATATATACATATGTTTCTCTGTATGTATGCATATATATGTGTGAGTGCATATATATGTATGTATATGTACATATATATCTATGTATATATATATATATATATATATATATATATACATGCATGCATATATATACATATATGTTGTCTGTTGTAAAGATAGACAGATCAACAGATAGATAGATGATAGATAGATAGATAGATATGCACATGTATACATACATACATTATATATATGTGTGTGTGTGTGTGTGTGTGTGTGTGTGTGTGTGTGTGTGTTTATATGTCATACCAATGAAGTTTTAGTAACTTGGTTCATTTAAGCACTGTTATCATTGCAATCCAACACACATATATATATATATATATATATATATCCGTACATCCACTCTGCTCGGCTCTTCGCTCCCAAAAAATTTTAATGTCTGTTCTCTAATTAGTTTAAACCTTTTTGGAATGGTCAGAGACAGAGGAATGTGACTAATGAAGGAACCCTATATCTCTTCCACCCCACCCACCCACCAAACCCTTGCATCCTCAGTAAATGTCAACTCGCACCGAAGTAACACAGAACATTTACGAGAGAGAGAGAGAGAGAGAGAAGTTTGAACAGGACACAATATATCGGGACTTCATATTTGCTCATTGAATTTCCATCCTTGTAAAAAAAAAAAAAAAAAAAAAACACACACACATACACACACATACATACACACACCCGGAAATTACCAAGTTTGAGAGGGAGCTTAGAATTTATACGCAAAGTAAATAGCAGGAAATGAGATGCAGTTGTTTGAAGGAACAGCAAAACCAAAGGCAGTTTCCCATACATTTTAAGATAGCATTATTTTTATTCAAGTGTTTTAAGTCAAGTCAAGAAAATGTTTGCTTAATGTAGTTGGAATTTTCTTTGTGCTGAACGTGCTAAAGGCCAACTCAGCAAAGCAAATTTTCTTTTTAACCTTTGGCAATCTTATTCAGCAAACTGGCATCTCAATTTACAAGATCTGTGTTTTTCAAAGAATTCCCAGTCTCCAGTAAGTGGGTTATTGATCCTTGAACACTTGTTATTTTACTATTTCGTAGCCCACATTGAGCGACCAGTGTGAAAAACAGCTTGTCTCCTGGTGGGAACGGCAGTAGATTGCATTCTTCGATTGATTCGGCATAGGTAATTCTTTTCAGTATAGATTAGCTGGTGTTTCAAACGGGCATGTTGTGAAAGAATATTGTGGACAATGAAAATAAGATGATAATAGGAATGGTAGAAGCAATTATTAGCAATGAATATATAATAATAATAATAATAATAATAATAATAATAATAATAATAATAATAATAATGGTAAATGTCCAACTCGGCTGTTACTTGATGTTTCTTGGTGAAACACAGAACAGCTTGTATAAAACAAAGCAACACCAATGTAAGGACTAATAACGATGAGGATGATGTTGATGACGATGATGATGATGATGATGATGAATTTCTTCTTGAGGTCTCTGGGTGAGACATGGAACAGTTCACATAAAACAAAGCGACAACAACATACCTGATAATAACAATAATAATGATGCATAATAATGGTACATAATAATAATAATAATAATAATAATAATAACAATAATAATAATAATAATAATAATAATAATATGATGATGATGATGATAATGATACTTGCTTTTATTAGCCACAGGGGCTTGATTGGGGGGGGCGGGGGGCACTAATAATAATAGATGATAATGTTTATTTATCAGACAATAAAAAATATATATAGTAAAATACAAAGCAAAACAAACAATGAGCAAATAAAAAAAAAAATAAAAGAGAAAGGAGGAGAGGTGAGAGAGGGGGGGAGACTCTTGAAGAATGAATTTACAGCAATCGTCCCAAAGCAAGAAAGAATGGTCGATGTTATGATAGTTTCAATGAAATAATTAGAGAATTAGCCATCGCCTTCCATCTCTGCTGTACATGTGTGGTCATCTCAGTCAGACTTTGTTATATCAATTACGGCAACTGCACCTGGCGTTGTTGATTCAAACTCTCTGAAATCACTGCACAGGATTGATGCAGTAAATTGCTCGTTGATTTGTAACAAACTTGCTGGAAGTATGATTTGATGATTATTTTCGCAAGCACCTTCACGGTGTTCATGATCACACATACATGCAAGATGGCGAGCTGGCAGGAACGTTAGCCCACCGGGCGAAATGCTTAGTGGTATTGCATCTGTCTTTACATTCTGAGTTCAAATTCCACCAAGGTCGACTTTGCCTTTCATCCTTTCGGGGTCGATTAATTAAGTACTAGTTACGCACTGGGGTCGATCTAATCGACTGGCCCCCTCCCACAAAATTTCAGACCTTGTTCCTAGAGTAGAAAAGAATAATTCTAAGGTAGTGAGCTGGCAGAAACGTTAGCACGCCGGGGTGAAATGCTTAGCGGTATTTTGTTTGTCTTTACATTCTGAGTTCAAATTCCGCCAAGGTCGACTTTGCCCCTTTTGGGGTTGATAAATTAAGTACCTGTTGTGTACTGGGTCGATCTAATCAACTATTCCCCTCCCCCACATGCATGCAAAAAAAATCACCAAACTTGATTTCTGGGACAGATGTGTTGTGATCTGACTTTGATTTAGCTGCTGTTTCTGGCATATCAAGTGACTTTATGTGTGCCTATGGAAGTATGTGTGTCTGTGCTTTTACTCTTTTATTCTTTTAATTGCTTCAGTCATTGGACTGCGGCCATGCTGGAGCACTGCCTTGAAGGGTTCTGTTTTAACAAATCAACCCCAGGACTTATATTTTAAAGCTTAGTATTTATTTTATCATCTCTTTTGCTGAACTGCTAAGTTACGGGGGCCATAAACACATTAGCACCGGTTGTCAAGCAGTGCTGGGGGACAAACACAGACACAAACAATAACACACACACACACACACACACACACACACACCTGAGAAAAGTCTTGCATAGTTTTTCTGTTCCACTTACAAACTGTATTTGTAACGTGTAAAATCAGTTGGCTGATTTATTTTTCTGAAAATCCAAGCTTATCCAGACTTATCCCAGTTAGGCATTTACTTACAAAACCAAGTGCACCAATTATTATTGGTATACATGCAAATTGGAATCCAGATATAAAAACTGGAGCTTTTGTAACAACTGTCCACAGTCGTCTTTTTCCTCTTTCCAAAGAGACATTCACATCAGCAAGACAGTTGACCTCTTTCTCTTGTCTATCCCAAACAACAACATCTGACCTCTTATGCTTACACTTGACAGATGCTCTGGTGGGAATGTTCCACCAGTTTCCTTTCTGCTGGTGGTATGTATTCAATAACAAGGAGATTCTCTATATTTATTCTAGGACAGTTTTTTTTCCAAATGGCATTCTATATTGTTTTTGCGACATTATGTTGATGACATTTTTGGACAGCTGCTAATCACGTGTGAGGTCTTGTGCAGAAATACGACATAATCTACGTTTACAGTTGCGTCTTGGAACTCCAAAGATTTCGCTGTCTTCTTTGTTGATTAGGTATTTACTTGTAATATTGCATTCTTGGATTGCAAATGCAAGTGGTCACTAGTCCAAAAGAGGCATCACTTCATGTCAATGTTGCTATCTTCGTGTCAATGTTGCTATCTTCGTGTCAATGTTGCTATCTTCGTGTCAATGTTGCTATCTTCGTGTCAATGTTGCTATCTTCATGTCAATGTTGCTATTTTCGTGTCAATGTTGCTATCTTCGTGTCAATGTTGCTATCTTCGTGTCAATGTTGCTATTTCCGTGTCAATGTTGCTATCTTCGTGTCAATGTTGCTATCTTCGTGTCAGTGTTGCTATCTTCGTGTCAATGTGGCTATCTTCGTGTCAGTGTTGCTATCTTCGTGTCAATGTTGCTATTTTCGTGTCAATGTTGCTATCTTCGTGTCAGTGTTGCTATCTTCGTGTCAATGTTGCTATATTCGTGTCAATGTTGCTATCTTCGTGTCAGTGTTGCTATCTTCGTGTCAATGTGGCTATCTTCGTGTCA
>NC_142950.1:31665707-31668207 GCF_046866305.1 Octopus bimaculoides | reverse complement strand
GAATGTGGAGCCTAAAAACAGAAACAATTCCTATTATAATAATAGGTGCATTAAGTATGATAAAGAAAAACATTCAGACAAATACATAACCAAAAACCCCAGGACTAACGAGTATATATAACATAGAGAAAATAGCACTACCAGGCACCACACACATCCTACGTAAAATGAGAACACCACAACAAACCACTGCACTAGGCATATAAAATGTGGCATACAGAATGTGATAAAAATAAGATTACTGAATAATAATAATAATAATGATAATAATAATAATAATAATAATCCTTTCTACTATAGGCACAAGGCCTGGAAATTGTGGGTAGGGGACTAGTCAATTACATTGCCCCTGTTATGTAACTGGCACTTGATTTATCAACCCCCAAAAGGACAAAAGGTAAAGTTGACCTCGGTGGAATTTGAACTCAGAATGTAGCGATGGATGAAATGCCGTTAAGCATTTTGTGCCACAACGCTAACAACTCTGCCAGCTCACTGCCTAAAATAGGACATTGTCAGCGTTTGAACTCAGAACGCAAAGATGGACGAAATGCCGTAAAGCATCTTGCTCAACGTTCTGACGGTTCTGCCATCTCATCACCTTGATAATAATGATAATAATAATAATAATAATGGCTTCAGATTTTGCCACAAAAGCAGCAATTTTGTGGGGAGGAGATGAGTCAATTACATCGACCCCGGTGTTCAACTGGGACTTATTTGATCGACCCCACAAAAGGATGAAAGGCAAAGTCGACCTCAGTGGAATTTGAACTCAGAACATAAAGACGGCCGAAATACTGCTACATATTTCGTCCAGCACGCTAAGAATTCTGTCAGCTTGCCGCCTCAAATAGACTTTGGCATCATTTGAACTCAACGTAAAGACAGAAGAAATGCAGTGAAGCATCTTTGCCTGGTGTGCTAACAATTCTGCTGGCTTGTCGCCTTAATAATAATAATAATAAAATATTAAAGAATATATATATATATTCTTTTATTCTTTTACATGTTTCAGTCATTTGACTGCGGCCATGCTGAAGCACCACCCTTTTGCTGAACTGCTAAGTTACAGGGACATAAACACACCAACATCAGTTATCAAGTGATGGTGGAGGGACAAACACAGACACAAAGACACACACATAAATATATATATACAACAGGCTTCTATCAGTTTCCATTTACTAAATCCACTCACAAGGCTTTGGTTGGCCCAAGGTTATGGTGGGCATTTGCTCATGGTGCCATGCAGTGGGACTGAACCCAGAACCATGCGGTTGGGAGGCAAGCTCCTTACCTCACAGCCAAGCCTGCACCTACATATATATAACACATATCTATACATAGGCGCAGGAGTGGCTGTGTGGTAAGTAGCTTGCTTACCAACCACATGGTTCCGGGTTCATTCCCACTGCGTGGCACCTTGGGCAAGTGTCTTCTACTATAGCCTCGGGCTGACCAAAGCCTTGCGAGTGGATTTGGTAAACGGAAACTGAAAGAAGCCTGTTGTATATATGTATATATATATATATATATATATATATATATATATATATATATATATATATATATATATATATATATATATATATATATATATGTATGTGTTTGTGTGTCTGTGTTTGTCCCGCCACCATTGCTTGACAACTGATGCTGACATGTTTACGTCCCCGTAACTTAGCGGTTCGGCAAAAAGAGACCGATAGAATAAGTACTAGGCTTACAAAAGAATAAGTCCTGGGGTTGATTTTCTCGACTAAAGGCGGTGCTCCAGCATGGCCGCAGTCAAATGACTGAAACAAGTAAAAGAGTAAAAGAGTATATATGTGTGTGTGTGTGTCTGTGTATGTGTCTGTATATATGCGTGTGTGTGTGTGTGTGTGTCTGTGTGTGTGTATCAATTCATGTGTTTCATTTTGAAATCGGCCATTCCACGCCTTTTCCACCCACCGATTCCTGATCTGATTTGATCTGGTCACACAGTTGCTGGAAGTGTGCGAGCAGTGGTAGCAGCTGTGGCTAAATAAACACACACAGAGAGAAAGACACAGAGAGAGAGAGAGAGAGATAGAGAGAGAAGGGCATAGCTGCTAAAAACCATACTAACGCACATGAGAATTCCATTCTGCTCTCCAGAAACCAAGACTGACTGACTAGCAAGGACAAGCGAAACTGTTTAAACCACTGCTTCCCTTTCCGCCCGCCACTATCCTCTCTGCTGTTTGCAATCTAATTTGGTATTTTAGCGTTGGGTCTCCAGTCACCAATTCTACATCCTCCACACACACACGCACACGCACACATGCACACGCAGATACATACACACACATGCCCCTACTTCTCCTTTTCTGTGAATTCCCTAGAGCAGAAACCAAAAGTCAATTAGCGCCAAGACAGATGAAAACTAATTAGGCCTAAAATTGAATTGGAAAGGCGAATTTATTTATGTATTTATTTATTTATACATACATGCAGAAATGTGTGTGTGCTTGTGTGT
>NC_142950.1:31658207-31660707 GCF_046866305.1 Octopus bimaculoides | reverse complement strand
ATTGGCGTTGTTGTTGTTGTTTAGACTCCAGGCTAGGCTGGTGGGCAAGGCCAGATGAGAGTAAACCATTTGCAATCAATGTATTCGTTCTTGAGTCAATGAGAGGAACTTCGATGGCAAAGGAGAGAGGAGGTCTCCCAACATGCTAGAAATAACAGCTAAATGTCACTCGAATCCCATCTTACCATCTTAGAACTTAATCCTCACCATGGTTTTAACATCCACTTTTCCATGCTTGCATGGGTTGGATGAAATTTGTTGAAGCAGATTTTCTACGACTGGATGCTCTTCCTGTCACCAACTTTCACTTATTTCTAATTGGGGATGATATAAAGTGTCTTGCTCAAGGTCGCAATGCAACGCCATATATCGAACTCATGACCTTACAATCATGAGTCAAATATCCTACCCACTAAGCCACATGCCTTTATGTAGATGTATTTAAGAAAATAAGCAAAAGGAAAATGAAAGAGAAATTTTACCTGAAAGATTAATATATTGAAAATATGTCTTGATCTCATTGCAGGTGTGAAGAATGCAACTGAAGAACATCTGGCATTGGCTGCCTTAAACCACTGGGAAGAAATTCCCAAAGTTGGTTGTAAACTTGTGCCTGAACATGTTGAAACACGTCCCCTTTACAATCCAGAGAGACCAGGAATCGAACAGGTAATTTTTATTGAGATTCTTTTTGTTACTGTAGGGGCAGGTGTCGTTGTGTGGTGAGACACTTGTTTCTCAGTTACATGGTACCACTCGACTACCTTACGTCTAATTGATAATTAGAAAAATTAATAAAATTATATTGACTGTTATTGTTTTTGTTTTGTTTTTCTTCCAGGGGAAAATCGAGTTGTGGGTTGATATGTTTCCCATGGATATGGCCCCACCAGGTCCCCCTGTTGACATTTCACCGAGAAAGCCTAAGAGGTAAGCGACTGATTGTATCATTTTTTTCCTCCTAGATGCCTACATATATATATATATATATATATATATATATATATATGTCTACTAGGGGGACACCAAGTGTATAATATTGGTTTGAAATTTTGGCACTTCCATGCCTGAAGAGCTTATCCCACACAGACAATGATCCCTGTAGCACAGCCATGCCAAAGACTTTTGGAAATTGTCCATGATATTTGACCCAAAAGTCCTCCAGAGGAGACTAATCAAACTGTTCTGATTGATGCCCAAAGTCAATCCTAGGCCATAATAATAATAATAATAATAATAATAATAATAATAATAATACATAATTTTCTTATGGTTTCTTAAACATTCACTTGAACAAAACTGTACAAATCCAAATATATGGTACCCTAGGCATAACACCTACATGAACTTCTAACTTGTTGTCTCTTGAGGTCTCTGGGTGAGACTTGGATCCAACTTGTACAAATGCAAAACAAAAGTCAAACATAAAATAATAATAATAATAATAATAATAATAATGATAATAATCGTTTCTACTATAGGCACAAGGCCCGAAATTTTGGGGGAGGAGATAAGTTGATTACATCGACTCCAGTGTGTAACTGGTACTTATTTCATTGACCCCAAAAGGATGAAAGGCAAAGTTGACCTTGGGAGAATTTGAACTCAGGACATAAAGCATTTTGCCCAGCATGCTAACCATTCTGCCAGCTTGCTGCCTTGATAATAATATTAATCCTTTCTGTTATAGGCACAAGGCCTGAAATTTTGGGGGTATGGGTTAGATCAATTACATCAACCCCAATGCTCAGCTGGTACTTAATTTATCAACCCCAAAAGAATGAAAGGCAGTCAATCTTAGCAGAATTTGAACTCAGAAGGTTAAAGATGGGCAAAATGTTTAGTAGCATTTTGTCTGGCATGCTAACAATTCTGCCAGCTCACCACCTCAATAAAAATAATAATAATAATAATAATAATAATAATAATAATAATAATAATAATAATAATAATAATAATAATGATAATAATAATAATAATAATGCTGGTGGTAAACCTGTCCATTCTGACAGCTGATTATCTTGAAAGATTCATATTTGATTCAGCATCTATTAGAAGCACCATTATTTCTTTCATCTGGACTATCTCTTTGCACTTTGAAAAATCTTCTGAGACAAGCTGTGTGTTTGTGTATGTGTGTGTAGGGGGGTGAGGGGCATGTATATGTGTGTGTCTGTGTATATCTGTACGTGTTGGTTTTACGGAGGTTGATGTGATGAAGGCAGACACAGAAAGTGAAAAACATTCAAGATGAACAGTTATGTAATCGTAAATGGAAACATTTTCAGAGATGGTTTAAAAACACAAAAACAAAACAAACCAACAACAAACAAAAGTCAGTGGTTTTTCTCCTTTCTTTATTTTTATTTATTATTAATATCAATATATATTTTTTTTTTATCTAATTTTATTAATTTATGACCCTGCTAATAGGTTGTGCTTTCGCATTGCACTTTTTTCTTCCTGTCTGAACTTTTCATTTTTTTATTATTATTTTTTT
>NC_142950.1:31643207-31648207 GCF_046866305.1 Octopus bimaculoides | reverse complement strand
GTAACCTGGCAGTTCAGCAAAAGAGACCAATAGAATAAGTACTAGGCTTAACAAAGTAGAGGATTAGAGGTTGATTCATTTGACTAAAACTCTTCCAGTCAGTTCCCCTATACGGCCTCAATCCAATGATTAAAAAATTAAAAGACACACACACACACACACACACACACATACAGACATACAGACAAGAGACATTTTCCGTTTGCTTAATTTTCCTTATATCTTTAATTTTTTCTCTCTAAATATTTGTATTTAAAAAAAATTTTTTTCTTTTTCTTCTACCAGTTATGAACTTCGATGCGTTATCTGGAACACAGACGACGTGGTACTGGAAGACGATGCTTTTTTCACTGGTGAAAAAATGAGTGATATTTATGTGAAGGGTTGGATAAAAGGCCAAGAAGACTTACAGTCTACAGATATCCACTACAGGTAAGTCACTATAATCACCTACAGTTTTTTTATTTCTTTTAATAATTACTTACAACAGAAGCAGTATTAATACCAAAAGGGCATCCAGCTGTAGAAACTCTGCCAAATCAGATTGGAGCCTGGTGTCACCTCCTGGTCCACCAGTCCTCAGTCAAATCGTCCAACATATGCTAGCATGGAAAGTGGACGTTAAACGACAATGATGATGATGACGATGATGATGATGACGATGATGATAATCCTGATCTACCTCTGACCTACCATTGAGGTTGTGTTATAGTAGAATATGCACAGTTGTGGCTGTGTGGTATGGATGTGCAGGCGATAGGGCCACCATCATTGGGTAACCCTATCCCGTACAAATCAATTCTCTTCAATAAAAACAAAGACACTGGATAAATTGAATAACAGCATAACAAATGTTTATTATGAGGTGCTCAGCCTACATCTCAGGTAACGGAATTGCCAGGTCGCCCTTTATGGTTGGTGTGAAGACAGCATCGGTGTCGATGCTGGATGATTAAGTCATTCTTCAGCCTCCAAAGTAGTTTGCGTTGACTCAAAGGTAGAGTTGACGGAGTGGCTCTTAGTGACCTCGTGTCTTCGAAGCTGTGGCGCTAAGAGGTCGAGAAAAGGCAGGAACGCTTTGATATAGGATGACCATGCATGCGCATGAGGGACTTCCTGCATGCCTTCCGGAAGACATGTCCCTGCGCATACGTGGACGAACTTCCCAAAATGGCGACTGGTATTAGGTGTCACTACAGATGTAATGATGGAAGAAATGCCACTAAGCATTTTATCTGGTATTCTAACGATCTTATTCAGCATATTCCCGTCTCAGATTCACACACTTACTGCAGCAGTCCTTCAGGTTTTCTATGCTTTGTAAAAGAACTTGGAAAGTTGGGCTTCCAACTAGGTCCTGCGTGATACTCTTAAAGCCAGGAACATTCTGGCACTCCCTTGTGTGTATATATAGTTAGGAAGGGCATCCAGCTGTAGAAACTGCCAAATCAGCTTGGAGCCTGGTGTTGCCATCCGGTTTCACCAGTCCTCAGTCATATCGTCCAACCCATGCTAGCATGGAAAGCGGACGTTAAACGACGATGATGATGATGATGCAAGGGGATGCTGAAAAGTATCTGGCTTTAAGGGTATTGTGAAAGGCCTGATTGTCATTCATGACAGTAAACTGGTAATACCATAGTTGGGGGTTCAAATCCCCAAAACACAAAAGTGGAAGTTGCAGCATTTATAAGTTTATTTCTTTAGATTCAGGTTGTTAGATATCTGGAACAAACTCCCAACAGATGTTGTGGAAACTCCTCCCAGCCATCACCCTCCTCTTCCTTCTCCTCGTCATCACTTTTGAATTCTTTCAAGTTAAACCTTGATAGGATCTGACAGGGCCACTGATTTCATTAGCTGGGGACTAAAGTGAATTAACTGACTGACCCAAGGGAATAATGTTTTCATAACTCAAGCAGAAGGGACAGTAAAAGACAAAAAAAAAGAACATCTAAGAAACATCCTAGCTCCTGACTGAATCAATGCTGCTCCACTCTCAGAAAAGGTTTGTGGACAGCCTAACAACAGAACCTTTACATTACCATTCAACCTGCAAAAAAAAAATAAATAGCAACCTAATCCCTCTCAAAATATGCCTTACCATATTAAAAACAGAATAGGGCTTGACTTTGTTGTCATTGTTTAGTCTTTAGATATTCTGAGTTCAAATTCCACCGAGGTTGACATTGCTTTTCATTCTTTTGGGGGTCGATAAAATAAAGTACCAGTCAAATACTGGAGATGATGTAATCGACTTCCCCCTCCCCTCAAAAGCTGCTGACCCTGTGCCAAAATTTGAAGCCATTATTTACTAGGATTTTAACTGGCACTCCATCAGTTATGATGACAAGGGTTCCCATTGATTCAATGAACAGAACAGCCTGCTCATGAAATTAACATGCAAGTGGCTGAGTACTCCACATACATGCATACCCAGAATGCAGTTCTCAGGGAGATTCAGAATGATACAGGATGTGACCAGGCTTTCCCTTTAAAATACATGTACAACTCATTTTTGCCAGCTGAGTTGACAGGAGCAAAGTGAAATAAACTGTCTTGCTCAAGGACACAATATGCTGCCAGGAATTGAACTCGCGACCTTTTTATCCAAATATTTCCCCTTTCCATGTATCTTTAATTTTAGATTGCAAGCCTTAACTCTTAACCCTAACCATAATGCCTTAAGCATAGCCATAAACCAAATTTTCCTTACAGGGTCTTGATCTCCTATGTTTAATACATATGTTTAATGCATGGCAAGGTGTGAATTGAAGGACATTTGGCAGCTATTTCTAGCAAGTTTTCTCATTAGGTTATGATGTTGGTGATGATTGTGATGGTGGTAGTGGGCGGTTGTGTTTATTAAATTTTCGGATAAGAAAATCAATCTCCCTGCCACCACATACCACATCCCCGTGTAATAAATTACACAGGGATATGGTATGTGGTGGTGATGGAGAGGTTGAAAATATTAATGTAATCACCTGTACATTAATATTTATTTCCAACAAACTCGCGATTATCACCTGCCATTGAGTGTTTATCCCACATTATTTTAAATTACCGTTCTCCTACCAGCATCTCTGAAATCCCTCAGGACTCCACAATCCACCTTGATATTCCGCTAGTTAATCATTCAAAATCCTTCTCACCAATTAACACCAGTCCCAACGGAGCTGTTGTTAATTGCTTCTAGAGTCGTGTTTACCTTAACAAATTTTCTTTAGGAAATTTATACAAGTAAACCAACTTGTTCCAATATGAAACAGAAAGAAAGAAAAAAAAAGGAGAAAGAAATTAACCATCCGTCCACTTAACCACTCATACACACATTCATACATTCCAGAATATAAATATTTAGGAAAAAAATTTCAAACACAAAAGATGTGTTTTTTTATGTCAGTGTTTTCTCTTTGTGGGTGAACGGTTAAGAAGTTTGCTTCCCATTGCTTTTCTGATTCTATTAATTCTAAACAAGAGGATCTTTCAAAGCTAATAATGCAGTATTTGGTGTTCTAACAGGGCATCCATGTTAAGTTGGATAGTAAGACTGCCTTTTGGTATTAATACAGCTTCCATTTCTAATAGTTAATTTTTAATAAGCCTGCTGGCTATTTGCAACATCAGTGTCTGAAAAGATGTTGAAGTTCTATATATTGTAGCAGCGAGACCTAACTGGTATGAGGTGACCAGTGCTTCCTACTGAGGAGGTTCAATGGAATAAAATCACATATGTATATATATATATGTATGCTGAAATCACATTATGTTTCATTCTATCACAGCTACCTCTGATGAGCACAGGGTTACATAATCGGACTGTTATCTAACACTCCGTTGAGCCCCTAGTGTGAAACGGATCTGTAAGATCAGCCATAATGGACATATGATACTGTACACTTCAGTTTATATACACACATACACACACACACACACACACACACACACACACACACACATACATATGATGAACTCTCAAAGATGACATACGAGTGTTCTGTTTTTTGCCGAATGAACCGCACAAATGATTTGTTTATGGAGATCAAATGTATGTGCCGTGCATTAGTTCACTCCCTCCATCAAATCAACGTTGCCTGAACAGGTGCACGGCACACCACATCACATATCAGGGTTGATAAAGTGAGTGCCACTGAGCACTGGGATCGATGTAATCGACGTGACCACCACCACCGAAATTGCTGGCCCTGTGCCAAAATTTGAAATCAATATTTATACCACAAAATCACCTGGAACCAAATAACGGCAACTACCACAACAACAACATCAACCACAATGCCATCACCAATAATATACTTAATGAGTACACCCCTACAATGCACCCAGAAGTGAATTCAACATTCTATGTACATAAAACCCTTATTCCAATTTAGCCCACATCTGTGCAAAGGCATTTTCTTAATTGCTTGTTCTGAAACCGTTTTCTTTCCAAGAGTTAACAGATTCCTGGTTTCCCCTTGGGGAATGAATTCACACGAACCAAAAGTAATCTGGAAAAAATCTGGTTTCTCAAACGTTTGAGAATATACATTCGAGTCAATACCCATGTCAAATACAGGCACAACCAAAAGACGCAGATTGTTTATATATTTATTATATTTATATAATTTCTTCATATAAATCCTGTATATATATTTATATATGCGTGTTTGTGTCTGTGTGTGTGTATTGTCTCATATATATGCATATATATATATATATACATACATATCTATGTATATAACATACACACACATATATACACACACAGACACATTCATGCATACATATATACATACATACATATATATATATATATATATATATATATATATATATATATATTTATAGACATAAAAAATCTAAATGTTTACATCTGTATATAAATATGTGTGTATGTATGTTTATATATATAACATATATATGTTTATATATATATATATATATATATATATATATATATATATCCACATATATATACATATATATATATATATATA
>NC_142950.1:31625707-31638207 GCF_046866305.1 Octopus bimaculoides | reverse complement strand
ATTACTACTACCACCATAACTCCTACTACCACCAACAGAACTACAACCAACACCACCACAACCAGTATTGGAACTATCACTACTACCACTGCCACCACTACTACCACCAGGACTACAACTCTTACAACTACCACCAACACAACCACAACCAGTACAACCACTGCTACCACCAACAGAACCACTGCCACCGCCTTGACTACTACTACCATCATTACCACCACCACCACCACCACCACCACCACCACTATTACTACTACTACTACTACTACTACCACCATGATTACCACAACCATTACCACCACTGCCATCACCACCACTACTTCTACTTGCATTAATCAGGACCACTGCATACTCCTGCCATACGCTACTACCTCCACATGCTTACATTTCTATTAACCACTGCCACCATCACCCAACCCACACTCACTACCACAACCACACATCACCACCACCACCACACATCACCACCACCACCACCACAGTACCAGTACCAGTATCACCACTGTTGTCATCATCATCAACACTACAACCAATACTACCACCAAACCCTGCCAGGATTATCACAGCCACCACTACCACCACCGTTTTTAACACCAACACCACTACCACCACAACTACAACCATCACCACTACCATCACTACAGCCACCACCACCACAACCGACACCACCACCATCACTGCCACTACCATCACCACCACCACACCCATCAGTTCCACCACCACCACAATCTCCACCACCACAACTGCCACCACAACCACAACCATTACTGCCACCACCACCACCACTACCACCACAACTACCAGCATCACCATCACTACCACCACCACCACCATCACCACAATCAGCATCCCCACCACCAAAAACACCATCGCCACCACCACAACTGCCACCACTATCACCACCACCACTACAACCACCACCACCGCCACTACAACCACCACCACAATCACCACTACAACCACTACCATCACCATTACTACCACCACCACCGTCTCCCAATCACTTTACTGTCATTACCCTTGCACCTAGAGCAGGGTTTGTTGAGTGGGGGGGGGGCTGGGGGGGTAGCAAGGATTCAGGAAGTGACTACATGAGGTGGAGACTATTGAAAGGGGGTTAGATGTATCGCAGGGAGGCAGAGATAGGGGTGTTGTGATAAGGGGTTGGATTGGAGTCGGTGGCGGGGAGGGAGGGGGGGAAGTAACGATGGCAGCGGTGGGGAGGGGGAGCAGGTGGGGGCATGTGGTGGTGGGAGGGTGGGGTGGGTGGGGGTGGAACGAAGGAGATTCCAAACAGGAAGTTTACCGATTCCTTAAAATCCCAGAACCATATTATTATAACTCTTGAGTGATGAATTTTCTTGAGCATTTGTCATCATCGTCTTTAACATCCGCCATCGTCGTCATCATCATCATCGTCATCGTCATTGTTACTGTCTTCATCAAACACACACACACACATACACATGCCAACCTCTTCTTATACGCTTCTCACACAGTCATAAATTCATCACCATTGCAACACGCTTCCCTCCACCACCGCCTCCAAATCCATCATCATCATCATCATCAACAGCAGCCGTAGCATTGTCATCGTCATTATCATCCTCCTCCTCCTCCTCCTCCTCCTCATCATCATCATCATCATCATCATCATTATCATCATTACAAGATATTACTCAAACATCAATGTCACACACACACACACACTCTCTCTCTCTCTCTCTCTCTCTATCGCATGTAACCATTATATATTAATGCTATCGCCACCTCCATCCTCCTCCTCCTCATCATCATCATCATCTTATCATCATCTTGTCATCATCTCTATCATCCTCCTAACATGTAATTACACATATACTCACTTATTTCTCCCCATTCATCTGCTTATCTATCTAACACTGCTCAAAAAAAAAGGAACTACTATGTGGTTTCTTGACCTGCTAAAAATAGTAGTTAAATGTCTAGCAAATTATATCAGGCACAGGTGTGGATGTGTGGTAGGAGCCAAAAACAAGGGAAAGAAAAGGCAAGGGGTCTACCCTGGTGGTCGGATGCCTATCCTTCAGGAAACCCATTACAAATTGCATCTGTAATGAGCAATACTTCAATCGAACATTGTAAATAATTTTTATTGTGTATTTAAATTTGTAAATATTTAGTCGATACAGCTTCTTCACCCCTTTTATGTTTGTCTGTCCTTGTTCGTCCCCTCTTTGTAATGCCTTTATGGCAAATATTTATGAAATAAAGAAGCTTGTTTCCCTACCACATGGTTCTGGGTTCAGTCCCGCTGCATGGCATCTTGGGCAAGTGTCTTCAATTATAGCTTCAGGCTAACCAAAGCCTTGTGAGAGGATTTGGTAGATGGAAACTGAAAGAAGCCCTTCGTATATATTTATGTGTGTGTTTGTACCCCCACCACCACTTGACAACCGATTGCAGTACCCTTAATGCTATTCTTAATTCTCACTCTGAATCAATACGATCCATCCATCAAGCCACAACATAGTTTTGGATTCATAAGACTTGGGTCTATTAGAGGCAATGGTGAAAATACTTGCCCAAGATGTCACACAATTATATTGCACCAAGAAGTAATATAATTATAAGGTGAATTTCGTAGATTAAAAAGATGTTGTATTCTATTTTTATCAATGTTATTGACCATCTAATTATAGACACAGTCCACCTATCGAGCCCCAACACAGCTTTCACTTGCCAAATTTTATTTATAAGACATGAGTCTATCAGAGGCAATGGTAAAGAAACTTGCCCAAGATGTCACATAATTATATTGCACCAAGAAGTAATATAATTATAAGGTGAATTTCGTAGATTAAAAAGATGTTGCATTCTATTTTTATCAATGTTATTGACCTTCTAATTATAGACACAGTCCACCTATCGAGCTTCAACACAGTTTTCGTTTGCCAAATTTTATTTATAAGACATGAGTCTATCAGAGGCAATGGTAAAGAAACTTGCCCAAGATGTCACATAATTATATGGCACCAGGAAGTAATATAATTATGAAGTGAATTTCGTAAACACTCATCTGTGAAAGAGATACTGGGTTAGGGTTAGGGTTAGAAATAATAATAAGAGATTTGTAGTTTAGAAGAAGGTGGCTGCTGGTTGATGAGGAAACATTAGCTAAAAACATGTGGGAGTTTAAATAAATGTGTTTTATTGTTTCAATGTTATTCTTGCATTGAATCAACATAATTATCTATGACGGGGTAGGGCCTTTTAATAATAGATACGATCTATCTATGAAGTTCCAACACAGTTTTCGTTTACCAAATTTTATTTATAAGACATGGGTCTCTCAGTAGCAATGGTAAAGAAACTTGCCCAAGACGTCATATTATATTGCACCAAGCAGGAACATGATTATGAGGGGAAACTTCTTAAAAGCTCAGCCATGTGAGAAATGCTGGGAAAATAGATGAAAGACACAGAGAAATAGCAATAAGAGATTTGTAGTTTGGAAGAAGCTAGATGCTGTTAGATGGGGAAACATTAGCTAAAAACATCTGGGAGATTAAAAAGAAGATGTTACGTTCTACTTTTATTCAACCGATGATGGTATTTTAATTTTTAAACAATAACAGACAAAAAGCATGTTTGCTAAATCGTTGATGACGGTGCTCAACATGTTTCTAAACTGTTTCACATTCAATTTTCCATGTTTGCATGGGTGGGATAGTTTATCTGCTGGAACAATTGTTTCTACAGCTGGATGCTTCTTTCTCTTTCTAGCCTACTACAAACCGCTCAGACGTGAAGCAGAGGAATGGAACCCGTTTCTTTCTGTTTTATTTTTGTCCTTCAAAATCTGGCAAAATGGAGTTGAATGATTTGCATTTTTGGCTCAGATGCACCACATGAAGTTTGTTGTGAGCAAAATTTAGAGTTTATGATGATGAGCAATATGCAACACTCCCTTACAGTCACTCCAACCATTAGGCCTCGCTATCACTTTGGATCTCACTTGGTGAGAGTATTTCCTTAACATAGCTAAATGACCATATCTTTAAAATCGGTTCTTCTCTCAAGGGACAGAAAATTCTTCACTCCCAAACGATATCTGTCCTCAACCAATTTCAAATGATGCTCACACTTAAATATTGGTTTCGAGTTTTAGCACAAGGCCAGAAAACTGGAGCAATGTGAAATATGAGGGGGGGGGGGGGGCGTACTAAAAAGTTCTTGGCTCTAAAGACATCGCGAAAGGCCTGGTTGGAGGCCCAACCTTCTGAGTTCTTTTACAGGGCCTAGAAAAACTGAAGGACTGCTGCAATAAGTGTGGGGATGTATTGGATAAAATCATAATTGATCCTCCTGTATTTTCTTTTACCGAAAACCAGGAATTTTTCAGCACCCCCACCCCCATCATATAGGAGTGGCTGTGTGGTAAGTAGCTCGCTTACCAACCACATGGTTCCGGGTTCAGTCCCACTGCATGGCACCTTGGGCAAGTGTCTTCTAATATAGCCTCAGGCCGACCAAAGTTTTAAGTGGATTTGATAGACAGAAACTAAAAGAAGCTTGTGGTATATATATATGTGTGTATGTGTGTGTGTTTGTCCCCCTACCGTTACTTGACAACTGATGTTGGTGTGTTTACATATATGTATATATATGTATATGTGTGTGTGTGTGTATATATATATATATATATACATATTTGTATATACATACATACACACATGCACACATGCACATATATACACTCATGTGCAGGTGGAAACACGAATCAACCCCTTTTTTTGCTCCCACTTTTTTTCGCACTTTTCCTACTCTTTTCTGTTTTTATTCTTTTCTCTTTTTTTTACATTTTGTTTATTACAAATTGTAAATAATCTCAGTTGAAATTCTTAAAATAAACTTCTTAAATCATCCAACGATTCTATATTAAACTTGGAAGAATTTCAACAACAAAAAACAAAAAAACAAAAAACAAAAGCAAACAAATGACAATAAATAAATAAATCATCTTCATCATCATCAACATCATCATCCTCATCATCATCCTGCTCCTGCTCCTCGTCATCATCATCATCATCAGCATCATTATCATCAACATCATCGTTGTAGTCATCATCATAATCATCACCGCCACCATCCTCCTCCTCGCCTGCTCCACCTCCTCCTCTTCCTCCACCTCCTCCCCTTCCTCCACCTCCTCCCCTGCCTCCACCTCCTCCTCTGCCTCCACCTCCTCCTCTGCCTCCACCTCCTCCTCTGACTCCTCCTCCTCATCATCATAATTATCATCATCACCACCACTATCCTCTTCATCATCATCACCACCACCACCATCATCCTCATCATTATCATCGTCATCATTAACATCAACATTACCATCATCATCTCATAATAATAATAAAAATCATGATGATAATAATAATAATAATAATAATAATAATAATAATAATATGTCTATTTAATAATAATAATAATTATAATAATAATGATAATAATAATAGTAGTGGTAATAATAATAATAATAATGATGATAATGATAACGATGATGATGATGATGATGATAACAATAATAATAATGATAGTCAAATTCCAGCTTTTATCGCCTCCCTCAATATCGTCACTTGCCGCCACCCGAAATGTAACTGACTTGCAGTAGCATTGAAGCGACTAAAAACTCAGGGTAGTTTCGTATTATCTTTCATTTACAAGTGATGCAAAATCTCTTTCTTTTTCTTTTTTGTTTCCGTTTTTTTTTTTATTACTTTTTGTTGTAATTTTTTTTTTTTTTTTTTTGGTGCTTTTAAAGAGTTGGATCTTCAATGTGATAAACATTGCACATATCTTTCAATAGTCTGCGAGAGTTCTGAAATATATCAAAAAAAAAAATAAATAAAAAAACTGAAAAAAAAAACCGAAAAGCAAACGCTATGCTTATGTCTCGTTTCCAAATGGTGTCACAGCTGGAGGTTTCTCTAAAATACGCCAAAGCTGTTTGCCTTTCGGCTAAATGTTTATCTGCCTTCGACTTAGCTTCTGCCTCCTCGAGAAAAGAAAAAAAAAAAAGAAAAAGGAAAAGAAAGAAGAACCCCCCCCTCCATCCCCGAAAGAAATGCATTTCTTAAAAATTCTCTTTTAAGGAATTCTGCATTCTGCTTCCAAATTCTGTTCTGCCATCATGCAGGTTTTGCTTCATTTTTGTGTGTGAAAGTGGGTGCATACATGTGTGTGTGTTCACGTGTATGCGAATGTGTATGACTGTGTGTGTGTATGTGTGTATGTGAATGCGTATGAGTGAGTGTGTATGTGTGAAAGTGAATGTGTGTGTGTGTGTGTGTGTGTGTGTGTGTGAAAGTGTGTGCATGTGTGTGTGCGCGTGTGAGTTTGTGTATGCATGTATGTGAATGTGTATGAGTGTGTGTGTGAAAGTGTGTGCATGCGTGTGTGTGTGCACATGTGTGTGTGTGTGAGTTTGTGTGTGTGTATGAAAGTGTGGGCATGCATGTGTGTGTGTGCATGTATGCATGCGAGTTTATGTAAGTTTGTATGCGAATGTGTATGAGTGTGTGTGTGTGTGTGCATGTGTGAAAGTTTGTGCCTGTGTGTGAGTTTGTGTATGCATGAGTGTGTGCATGAATTTGTGCATGTGTGTGTGTGTGAGTGTGATTAGTGTATGTATGTGTGTATGTACATGCATGTGTGAGTGTGTATGTGTATGAGTGAGATAGAATGTGCATGTCTGTTTGTATTCATGTGTGTGTGTAGGTGTGTATACGTTTATATGTAAATGTTCCAGTCTTCTTAATATAATGTAACAATCCAACAAAAAATCCTCTCATAAAGTCACTTATCCTGCTGGAAGAAGGTGGTGATTGACAAACAGACACACAAACACATACACACACATATATATATATATATATATATACGTATACGACGAGCTTCTTTCAGTTTCCATCTACCAAATCCATTCACAAGGCTTTGATTGGTCTGAAGCTATAGTAGAAGACACTTGCCCAATGTGCCACGCAGTGGGACTGAACCCGGGACCATGTGGTTGGTAAGCAAGCTACTTACCACACAGCCACTCCTGCACCTATAGGGTAAACACATATTGTAAATACTCAGACACCACCACTATCTTCCCAAATCCTGTTGCATTTCACATGGAATTTTTGGTCCTCCAAAGTTATCTTGGTGTATAAGTCAATTTGGCCATTTTGGCTGCAAATTTCGGTCTGAAAAATTCGATTTGTATGCTGGAGAGTATAATATGTTTTTTGCATCATCTGTATATGTCCATTTTGGTAAGTTTTTATGAATAAATAGCATCTCAGATTAGCAGAAACTGTTAGTTCCGGTTGCAGGCATTATTTTTCAGATGGCTGAACAGGGATGCCAGAAAGCAAAGCCCTGAGGCATTATTCAAAAGTCTCAGGGGAAACTTTAGTTTAATTCAGTATGCATTTTAGGGGACTGTTATGTAATTGTGGGTGTTTAGAAGCTAAACTGTTGATGAATATTTTCCTGATGTTAGATTTTGGGTTGTAGCATGGGATAGTAATTCAAATTACCCCTCTTCATTTGTGTATATAAATATATAAAGGTCGAAAAGGAACACATGAGTTGATATATATATATATGGAAAAAAAGTCAAGGTAGAAAATGCTAAAATAATTTTATAAAAAACATTTCAGTACCGGTTTTGGTCATTGAGACTTTTTCAAATGTAAGTATGGAAAACAATTAAATTTTGGAAAAACTACATGAAAAGTTTTTAAAAAGAATATTTGCATAGTATTCAAATACAAGGGGAATTTTCCTTGTTACTGCTTGTTTTTGTCTCTCTTGTTTACTCTCATGAGTTTGAGGTCGAGTAAACAAGAGAGACAGAGACAAGCAGAAACAAGGAAGATGCCGCTTGTATTTGAATACTATGCAAATATTCTTTTAAAACAACTTTTCTTTTCATTTTTCCAAAATTTCATTGTTTTCCATACTTACAGTTGAAAAAGTCTCCAGCAAGCTAACTTACCCCACAGCCACTCAAGGCACATCAACATGTAAGATGCCAGAAAATGGCTAGGTACAAACACATAGAACTCACAGTGAAATAAAACATGGCAGACTTCAAGTGCTAGTAGGATACCATAGATACGCAAGTACCAAAACCAATTTGTAGCCATCAGTCTGTCTTACCAGTGGATCCTTGGTGCGACATGACCATAAAATGGCAAACACAAATGGTGTTTAAAATCTTGACAGCTGTTTCAGTGGAATTCTATTTAATGTAGTTGTAAAAGATTATATCATAATGTATAATCCACCGTCATCGGATAAAACTTTAACCCTTTTCATGTATATGTATGTAAAGAAAAAAACTTCATTTTGCTTTTATTTATTAATGCTTTCATTAATATTGAATCAATTTTTTACCTGATTATACAATGGAGTTGGTAGCATATGTCTACAGTAGGGGGCGCTTGATATCATTAGTTTTTTTTTTTTTTCTTATGTCCTTTCTTTTATTTCTTCACAGGTCTCTGACAGGAGAGGGAAATTTCAATTGGAGATTCATATTCCCTTTTGATTACCTCTTAGCTGAGGAGAAAATCGTTATCTCACGGAAGGAAACCCTGTTTTCCTGGGACGAAACAGAGACCAAAATTCCTGCTCGTTTAAACCTGCAAGTATGGGATGCTGATCATTTCTCTGCTGATGACTTCCTTGGTAAGTTATCTTTTACAAGTTAACCTTTCCCATCGTTTGTTCATTTATTTTTTTTTCCCAAGGCTTGCTTGGGTAAGACAGGTCTTCTCTACCATGGAGTATTGCTACTTGATGTGATCCTTTACCATGGGGACCGACCTTCTGAGGTTGAGTTTCACCATTTCGACCCTAGCTTTCTTTTGCAGGTTCCTTTCACCTGGATCATGCTGTTCTTATTTTTTACCCAGCTTTTATCTTCCTTCCGTACCACATATATTTATGTACCACAAGTTGATATGTATCTAATGTCCATATCTGCCTCATGTTCATAGTTACTTCATGTCTCTCTGTACCACATGTCCACATGAACTGCATGTCATTGTGTACCATATGTCCTTATGTACCTCATGCCCATATGTACTTATTGTCCATAAGTACCTCATTTCCATATGTACCATTTGCCCATATGTACCACATGTCCATATGTACCTTATCTCCATATGTACCACATCTCCATATGTACTACATGTCCATATGTACCACTTGTCTATATGTACCTCATTTCCATATGTACCACACATCCATATGTACCTCATTTCCACATGCACCACGTGTCCATATGTCCTCTGAGCAGGTATCGCCATGACAACTTTCTCTGTCATGGTCAATGCAATGATCACACACTACACACCTTCCTTCCAAGCACTGCTGTAAACAGTGGAAGTAAGCTAGAATGTTAAAACTTAGTGTGCATGCACAGCAGAGCTCATGGTCAATCTGTTCCAAGCGGCTTCATTCTGCATGCTTCAGCTTCATTACTATGGCAACAGTCCAGATACTTATTGATCAGACCATGTGTATGTGTGTGTGGTGTGTGTATGGTATGTGTATGTGTGTATGTATATATATATATGTGTGTGTCTGTGTGTGTGCATATATATATATATATATATATATATATATATATATATATATATATAAATATATATATATATATATATACAGGTATGTTGATTCAGACAGGAAAAATAGAACTCAAAATATGAGTATATGTATATTTTTATTAATATTTAACAGAAGTAACAGAGTGACCCAAGTTTTGTGCATTTGCACTTATGCATACACATATACGCAGGCACTATGACATACATATATATATAAGCATATTTATATATGTATATAGTTATATGTACGTATGTGTATATGCATGTGTATATATTTATGTGCGTATATATATATATGTGTGTGTGTGTGTGTGTGTGTGTGTGTGTGTGTGTGTGAATAGATGCGTATAGAGAAATATACACATACACAGGCAAACACATATATGTATATGAACATGTATATGTGGTGTGTGTACATGAGTCTGAGTGTGTGTATATGTGTGTGTGTATGTATGTGGATGCACACACATACATACACACACACACACACACACACACACACACACACACAAACACATAGCCTCAGCAAAATGGTAACATAATTACTTACCTCACATCATCTAAGGTATGCTGCAAATAGCAAATTTCTTTTCCTCTTGTTTTTCTCATTCCGATAAGGTGTGTGAGTGTATGTGTGTGTGTGTCTGTGTGTGCATGGAGACATAGCTATGTGGGTAAGAGGTTTGCTTTGCAACCAGACGGTTTCAGTTCAATCCCAACGTCTGGAACATTGGACAAATGTCTTCTACGATAGCTATGAGCTGACCAAAGCTGTCTGAGTGGATCTGATTGATGGAAACTGAAAGAAGCTTGCGTGTGTGTGTGTGTGTGTGTGTGTGTGTATGTGTGTGTATATGTGCATGTGTGAGTGTATGTGTTTGTATGTGTGCATGTGTGTGTGTCTGTGTGTGTGTACATGTGTGTGTGTACATGTGTGAGTATATATGTGCATGTGTGTGTATGTATATGTGTGTGCATGTATGCATTTGTGTGTGTATGTTCATGTGCATGGCTCAATGGTTAGAGCATCGAGCTTACGATCGTGAGGTTGTGAGTTCAAATCCCAGACTGGGCTGCATGTTGTGTTCTTGAGCAAGACACTTTATTTCATGTTGCTCCAATTCACTCACCTGTAGAAATGAGTTGCGACGTCACTGGTGCCAACCTGTATCGGCCCCTTTGCCTTTCCCTTGGATAACATCAGTGGTGCGGAGAGGGGAGGCTGGTATGTATGGGTGATTGCTGGTCTTCCATAAACAAACCAACCTTGCCCGGACTCGTGCCTCAGAGGGTAACTTTCTACGTACAACCCCATGGTCGTTCATAATCAATATTTCTGTTCTTACAACCGTAATTGTCCTACTAACTCGAATTGGTTGTTTTATTTTCGAAATTCGTATTGCCATTCTTCAAGGTTATATTTCCTTTTTCTCTGCAATGGAGGCTCATGAAATCCTGTAGAAAATATAATTAGCAAACATTTCAGATTCAGGGTTTGATGCCATAGTAAATTTGGTACCACGGTACCCTCAGATTGAATCTAAACTAGAAGTTGATAAGATGCTGGAAGGATTCCAGTTTATTTATGTTTTAGCTCCAGCCGCCATGGAAATGTGCCTGCTACCTCGGCAGAAGATATCATCATGATCAGTGTCTTCTGTGGCATTATTGTCATCATCATCATCGTCGTCGTCGTCGTCGTTGTCATTGTCATCACCACCATCGCCATCATCATCGTCAAAATCGTCATCTCCAACGACAATAACAACCACCGCCTCTTCTATCACAGCCATCCCCACCACTACCATCATCACTGTCATCATCATCACAACCACCACCACCACCATCAACAGCATTCTCATCATCATCAGAATCATCATATCGTCATCATCATAATATCATCCCTTATCATCATCACACTCATCATAATCCTCTTAATCACATTCATTGTAATGATGATAATGATAATAATAATAATAATAAGAATAATAATAATAATAGCCAACGCCATCATCTTCACTATCATCATCATTGTCCTCACCACCACCACCACCATCAACGTCTGTGCAGTCTGCAGTGGCAGCAGTTGTGGCGACATCATCATTATTATTATATTACCAAAGCCAGTGAGGCATATATGAAGCATATCATGCTTATTGCTGGATTCATCATCATCATCAGCATCGTCATCATCAGCATCGTCATCATCAGCATTGTCATCATCATCATCATCAACATCATCATATTCATCATTGTCATCGTCATCCTCACCATCATCATCATCATCATCACATCATATTTATCATCATCATCGTCATCATCATCATCATCATTAAGTAATCATTATTAATTATTCCATGTATGAAAGGAAAGAGAAAAATATATGTATGTATATATATATATATATATATATATATATATATATATATATATATGCAAAGATATTGTGACGTTTCTATTAGAACTAAAAGTACAGCTCCAATGCTTATGCAGTAGCATCAGCAGAATTGGTAGTGGTGGTGGCGGCGGCGGCGGCGGTGGTGGTGGTGGTGGTGGTGAAACATATTTACTGTGTTTGTATTTCTTTAGGTGCAGGCATGGCTGTGTGGTAAGAAGCTTGCTTCCCAACCACATGGTTCTGAGTTCAGTCCCATTGCATGGCATGCACCTTGGGCAAGTGTCTTTGGCTATAGCTTAGGGGCCGACCAAAACATTGTGAGTGGATTTGGTCGACAGAAACTGAAACAAGCCCACCATGTATATATATGTGTGTATATATATATATATATATATATATATATAACAAACTGAGGAAAAGAGATCTTTGAAAGGGGTGTGTAAAACATGCAATTCAAT
>NC_142950.1:31618207-31620707 GCF_046866305.1 Octopus bimaculoides | reverse complement strand
TGTGCCACCAGCAAAAGTGCTAGAAGGCGGCGCTGGTAATGATTACACTTAAATGGTGCTATTTACGGGCCACTAGCACGGAAGCCAGACAGCTGCTCTGGCAATGAACACGCTCGGACAGTGCGGTTAGTGCTCCACTATATATATATTTTTTTATTTTTTTTTTTTTATTTATGTGTTTCAGCCAAGTGGCTGCGGTCAAGCTGGTGCACCTTTTCTGGAGCTACAGACTTACAACAAAAATGTGCAGCTTTCTTTTGATCAAAAGTATCTGCTACTCCAGTCACTGTAAAAGCTCTCCCTAAAGCTCACTATAACTATATTTCTTTCACTTTACCTCACCTGCATTCAACATCTCTATCATTTCAGTCTCTCTCTTTCTCTCTTCCTTTATCTCTCTCTCTCTCTCTCTCTCTATTCCTTTCTTTCTTTCTCTCTCTACCAGTGTGATGGCAAATAAAAACATATTGTAAATTTTTAAAGATGATATCTATATTCACAAACACAAGTACACACACACACACACACAAATTCTCACTCACACATATACAAATATGAGGTGGGAGGGGTGTTGTTTTATTGCTTAATATCAAAATCAGGAATAAATTGTTTTATAATTACTTTGCGTCTTGGATAAAGAACACAGTTGGTGCTGCACCATTCTCGACCAATGTGCTGTAAACTTACCCATCTTAATTTCAGTTTTTAGGTTAATCAATTAATTAATTCATTCATTCATGTTGCATTTTCCTTACCACCTCAAATTAATAAATGTGTTTCTTTTCATCATAATTAGTTTATTTATATATTCTACTTGAGCTCAAGCAGGAGAGAAGATAATTAAAATTATTTATGAAAAACGAAGCTTTATTAGTTTTCTATATCTGTTCTGAAATTGGAATGTTAGAATTCAGTAATCTTATGGGACTGCTTCAACACAGTGTCTCCTGATCTGCTAGTAATAGCAACCAAATCACTCTCAGATCACTACTTTTTTCTTTTTAAAATGGAAAGAGAATATATTGGATAACATTGTGTAACAAAATTTCTGCCGAGGTCGACTTTGCCTTTCATCCTTTTGGGGGTCGATGAATTAAGTACCAGTTGTGTACTGGGGTTGATCTAATCGACTGGCCCCCTCCCCCAAAATTTCGGGCCTTGTGCCTAGAACAGAAAAGAATATATGCATCTCTGATCATGTGCAGGAGTAATGGGGGAGCATCATAGCCATGTGTTGAGAGGGATTCTTTAGGGTTTGAGTAAATGTTACAAAAATAAACTTTGAAAGAAATGTTTGCCATTTTTCACTCTCTTCAACCACACTGCTAAGTTACAGGGACATAAACACATCAATACCACTTGTCGAGCGGTGGTGAGGGAACAAACACAGACACAAAGACACACGCACACATATATATATATATATATATATATATATATATATATATATATATATATATATATATATATATGACAGGCTTCTTTCAGTTTCCATCTACCAAATCCACTCGCAAGGCTTTGGTTGGTCCGAGGCTATAGTAGAGAATACTTGCCTAAGGTGCTACACAGTGGGACTGAACCCAGAACCATGGGTTTGGGAAGTAAGCTTCTTACCAACACAGCCACACCTGCACCTCCTTGTTTATCTGTTGTTTTTGTTTTACTTCTTTTTTTTTATTCTGCTTTGTTTTCTTTACTATTTCAACTATGTACTGTCCTCACTACTTTGGGGCAATTGTAAACCAATGAAAGAAACCATTATTTTATCTTTTTTTTTCTTAATACCACAACTACCACCAAAAACAGGGGGACCACTACTACTACCATTAGAAAAATAATCATTATATATATATATACACAGATAGATAAAAAAAAAATACAGTGCGGCGAGGGGTGTGTGCGAAAACTACCCCCACCCCCCGCCCTTCTCCCTCTTCTTGCAACAGTGTCTTTTCATCTAATAATGATTTTTACCTTGAAACCTATTGTTAAAACCCAGCAATTATCTTCCTTCACCTTTGATCGTTCACCTCATAACTATCAGCTTCTCAGGGAAATCTTTGACAAGCTCCCTTGCTTTGGAATAATGCTCTCTTATCTGTTTGACACATTTATCAATCCTTCCTACCTCCCTTTCTCTGTTTTGTTTCCTTCTTTGCTTTCTCTCTGCCACCATCTTATATATTCCTTAGTCCTTTCCATCTTTCTTTCTACCCCAATTTCTTGTTTCCTTTCCATGTTTCTTTCTTCTTCGCTCTCTCCTTCTATTGTTCTTTTTTTCTCTCTTTCTTTTTTTTACTCTCTTTCTTTCTTATACATATTTCGCTGCAGTGGGTGGTTGAGAAAAGTTTGGCCTTATTTCTTTTTAATCCTTATCTTTCTAGGGCTATGCATATATGTATATATACAAATAATTGCATATATATATATATATATACCTACATATATATATGTTTATATATATATATATAAACATATATATATATATACGTAGGTATAT
>NC_142950.1:31610707-31613207 GCF_046866305.1 Octopus bimaculoides | reverse complement strand
ATTCTAGGGCCACCCTTACTACTCCATCAGTCTTTCACTAATGTGTTCTAATCTGTCAAAGTCTTAGGCACTGCACCAATCTCTCCAACACCCAAACCACCACCACCCGTTCACACCCCCTCCGCTCTGTTTCCTACCCTGACCAGCACTTCATCTTCCACAATCACCACCCTCATTATCTCTCTTTATCTCTACCTGTCTATCTATCATTTTGCTATCTGCCTGTCTGTCTGTCAATCTATTCTATCTGTCTGTCTGTGTCTGTTGGTCTATCTATCTATATTTCTATCTGTGTATCTCTCCATCTATTTACCTACCTATCTATCTAGCTATCTATCTATCTATCTATCTATCTATCTATCTATCTATCTATCTATCTATCTATCCATCCATCTATCTATCTATTATATATATATATATATTTATTTATTTATTTGTATATCTTTCTATATATCTAACTGTTTATCTATGTACTTATCTATCTATCTATCTATCTATCTACCTATGTGTCTGTCATTTTAATATCTATCTATTTTTTTCTTTCTCATTCTCTCACTAGCTCTCTCTCTCTCTCTCTCTCTCCCTGTCACTCCCTCCCACTCTCTCTCTCTCTCTCCCTGTCACTCCCTCCCACTCTCTCTCTCTCTCTCCCTGTCACTCCCTCCCACTCTCTCTCTCTCTTTATTAGACCTAAAAAAAAATTACTCATCAACTAACACAACAAAACCACTAACAACACCACCACCACCACCACAACCACCCAGCACACTACAACCCGCAACCGCACCCATGCAATCACACCATCACCACAACCATATTCCAATTTCACTACCATGTCACTGCCTCAAATGCAACAGAAGAACTTTAAGGGAGGGATTTATTTATGAATTTTGGAGGACATTTTTCAGAACAGAATTTTCATTTATATCTCTCTCCATCTATCTCTTTCTCTCTGATAGATACATACACATATGTATATGCATGTGTGTGTACATATATGTGTGTGTGTGTGTGTGTGTGTGTGTGTATAGTAATAATCATCACAGAAAAATGTAATTGGTGTTTTAGGCTTTATATAATATACACGTGTTTCAACAACTTTTGGCAAGTGGAATGTTGTTGCATAAGCCAGTTAGCAATATTATGTAATAGCATATACCCACTTCTTCTGCATTATCAGCAAAAACCATTTTGCTGACGACAATGCCCAGGAAGTAACTATATATATATATATATATATATATATATATCTCTGTTTGTTTTTATGTTCAGTTACAATAAAAACATTTTACATTAATCTGATGGGTTGTTCCATACTTTTGTAGAGTACAAATTTATTATAAACAATTGCAGCGTGGAAGGCATTTATAAGCCATTTAAAATAACACACAAAATCCGTTAGATTCACTTCAACATTTGAATTTAATTTACCAAAATATTTTCGTCGCTTTGAGATCGCGACCTGTTCACTGACAAAATTGTTTTTGTTCCAGCACACGATCTCAGATCAGGTCACTTGCTATGCAAGTACATCTCCGTAAAAAATTTATTATACTTAAACAGGAATGTTGCTGACAGGACTTTCAAGTTTCGGTCAGCTAAGTTATTGTTGGACTGCCAACCACAGTTGCTTAGCGGGCCAAAACTTCAAAATCCCGTCAATAAAATTTTTGTTTGATAATATATATATATATATATATATATATATATATATATATATATATATATATATATATATATATATGTATATATACACATATATATATATATATATATATATATATATATATATATATATATATATATATATATATATATATATTAGTAACACCAATGATGACAACATCGACAATGACAGTGATGGTGGTGATGATGACGACGATGAGGATGATGGTGGTGGTGGTGGTAGGGATGACAACGACGATGACAGTGATGATGGTGATAGTGGTGGTGATGATGAGATGAGATGACGATGATGATGATTCCAATGATGGCAACAACCACAATGTCAACAACCCCACCCCCACCCACAATTTAGATGATGATGATGATGATGATGATATATACTTATCAGTGTCTCTAATAATGCCACGTCATTATTCACCGTTTCTTATCTAAAGCAATTTCCTACCTGTCAAAGGGGCAAATTAATTCCACTTCGTTAGTGTTTTCTCACTTGGTTCTATCTCGTTTATTTACTTCTAGCTTACACTCTTGTCTCTCTTTCTTTTTTTTCTTTAATATTCCTTTTAGTATCTATTTTGTCCTTCTCTCTATCTTTGTCTGTTGTATTATTTGTTTGGCCCCAGACAAAACCCTCATTGAGCAGACTTATAGTACAACCCTTTTCATCCCAAACTACCTGAGACTGACCCTGATTCTATAATACAAGATCCCTAACTTAAAGTACCAGTTATACACTGGGGTCAATGCAATCAACTAGCCCCATTTCCCAAAATTTTCGGCCTTATGGCTATTGTAGAAAGGATCATTATTATTA
>NC_142950.1:31593207-31608207 GCF_046866305.1 Octopus bimaculoides | reverse complement strand
TTACTATTATTATTATTATTATTATTATTATTATTATTGTTCAGTAGTTTTATTTTTATAACGTGCTTTCACTTCACTACCGAGCGCAGCTCTGTGTGCCTTGGGTATGTGCTGTGGTTTGCTGTGATGCTCTTATGGTTACTGTATTGAAAGTGTTTTGCATAGGATGTGTGCAGTGCCCAGTAGTGCAATTTTCTGTATGTTATATATATTTGTAAGTCCTGGTGTTTTTGTTATGTATTTGTCTGAATATTTTTTTATTATACCTAATTATTATTATTATTATTATTATTCAGTAGTTTTATTTTTATAACGTGCTTTCACTTCACTACCGAGCGCAGCTCTGTGCGCCTTGGGTATGTGCTGTGGTTTGCTGTGGTGCTCTTATGTTTACTGTATTGAAAGTGTTTTTCGTAGAATGTGTGCAGTACCCAGTAGTGCAATTTTCTGTATGTTATATATATTTGTAAGTCCTGATGTTTTTGTTATGTATTTGTCTGAATATTTTTTTATTATACCTAAGGCACCTACTATGATAGGAATTGTTTCTGTTTTTAGATTCCACATTCGAGTTATCTCTATTTCCAGGTCTTTGTATTTTGAAAGTTTTTCCATTTCTTTTATTATTATCATTATTATTATTATTATTATTATTATTATTATTATTATTATTATTATTATTATCATTATTATCATTACTATTATTATTATTATTATTATTATTATTATTATTATTATTATTATTATTATCATTATTATTATCATTATTATCATTATTATTATTATTATTATAATTATTATCATCATCATTATCATGATTGCCGTCATCATCATCATTGTCATCATTGTCATTGTCATCGTTGTCATCATCAACATCATCATCACCCTCATCGTTTTTGTTGTCATCAGTCGTTGTCATCATCACAATCATCATCGTTGTCATTGTTGTCGACATCGACATCAGCATCGAAAGACACTGCAGGCCAAATTTGATTAATACAAAATTTTGGCGGCCAGTTTTCGGGGACATTCTGTTAACAGTCAGTTTGAATCATTTATTAACACACACACACACACACACACACACACACACACCACCGCTGCTGTAACATATAGATAAGATAAGACAAGATAAGATCAGATGAGATAGGTATCAATTTTCCTTAGATTTCCTACTAATTCTCATTACTCCACTTCCTAACAACGGCAATAATTCTACATAATAATTCCCTTCCTTCTCTCCTCTCTTTCCTTGTCATTCCCTTGTCTACCGAATCCACCTCCTTCCAACCACACACGCACACACACACACACACACACACACACACGCACACAGAGAGTTCAGAATTAATATTAAGTTTGAGGAGAATCTCCAGCGTTTGGCTTGTACGTTTGTATACGAAATATGCTCTGATCGGCTAAAACCTGTCATTAAGTGAGACTGCAAGATATACTTTTCTCATCTGTATATAATAATAATAATAATAATAATAATAATAATAATAATAATAATAATGATGATGATGATGATCATGATGATGATAATGATGACGATGATGATGATAAAAATAATAATAATAATAATAATGAGACTTCAGTCTATTTGCCTTTAATAAGTTCTTGTGAATTATTTATCACCGCTTGACATGAGATGCGCACGCACGTCATAAAATTCCTGACGGGCCGCGCGTTATGAGTGACCAGTTTCTTCTTGTATTGGTTTTGGTGTTCGGTGAGTTATCTCCGTCGTTGTCGCCGTCATCGTCGCCGTCATCATCGTTGTCATCATCGTTGTCGTCGTCGTCATCACTACCACTACCAACCATCATCACCATCATCATCATCATCATCATCATCACCGCAGTTACCACCACCACCACCACCACCATCACCACAGTCGTCTCCACCACAACTATTATCAACGCCGCCACCACTACCACCACCATCATCGTCGTCATCGTCCTCACCACCACCATCACTGTCGTTGTCATCATCATCAGTATCAATACCACCACAACCACCACCACCATCATCATCGTTGTTGTTGTCATCACCACCATCCTCACCACCACCGTCATCATCATCAACATCATCACCATCATCATCATCATCATCAACATCTTCACAACCAGAAATGGTAATAACACTAGCACTGCCACCATCACCACCATCGCTACCACCACCATCACCACCACCACCACCACCGCTACCCCCCCCCCACCCCCCACCAATAGCAGCAGCAAGAAGACTGTTAATATCGTCTCTGGTAACGACACCATTTCCATCGCCTCTGGCAATGACATCCGCACCATCCGCCACCACCACCACCGCCACCACCACCACCGCCAGCACCACCACCGCCACCACCACCGCCACCACCACCACCATCACCATCACCACCGCCAGCACCACCGCCACCACCATTACCGATGCCATCTCTCAATCAACAGCAATCATCATTGATTTGCCAGTGGCAATGGCCATGTGTTATCCTTTTTCCGTTGTGCACAGTGTTCCCCCATTGTGTTGTAAATCTACGATATCACACAGGCTTAATGACTGTATCTGACGAAGCTATACAATATGATACTCGGCATCTACAACAACAACAGCAACAACAAAACAACAAGACCAGCAATAATCCTATAAAAACTTGATGATACTATCAACCAAATACAGTTATCTACTTAATATATACCTACATATACACTTACTTACATACATACATACATATGTGTGTGTATAGATAGATAGATAAATAGATATAATATATATACATACACATATACATACATACATGTGTGTGTGAGGGTGTGTGTATGTGTGTGTGTATATACATATATATATCATCATCATCATCATCATCATCGTTTAACGTCCGCTTTCCATGCTAGCATGGGTTGGACGATTTGACTGAGGACTGGTGAAACCGGATGGCAACACCAGGCTCCAGTCTGATTTGGCAGAGTTTCTACAGCTGGATGCCCTTCCTAACGCCAACCACTCAGAGAGTGTAGTGGGTGCTTTTACGTGTCACCCGCACGAAAAATAGATATAATATATATACATACATACATATATACATTCATGTGTGTGTATATAGATAGATAAATAGATAGATATAATATGTATACATACATACATATATACATACATGTGTGTGTGTGTGTGTATGTAGATAGATAGATAGATAGATAGATATAATATATGGGGGGGTTAGTTCACAAGGGATCTAAACGGCTAGGTACGCTAGGTAAGTGCTGTAATGGATTACTAGGGCTCCAAGGTTACAGCCGACATCTGCAACCATACTTATGACCTCTGACATCATCAAAGAACCAATCCTAATCAGTCAGGATATACTTACTACTCATCGTTTCGATTGCTGGATACAAAACCTGGCTCACGAGTCCTCCATTTGAATGATTTTCCTGAATCCCCATTCCACCCTTGTACGCCAATCCATCATGGGTTCACCTATTAACAGCTGAGCAGACTGGAACAACATGAAACGAAATTCTTTGCTTAAGTTGCTCAAGGACACATCATTCAGCCGGTCTGGGAATCAGAACGACAATCTTGTGATCCTAAGCGCAGCACACTATCGTCAAGGCCACAAGCCTTCTACTTGCAAGGGATTCAGCAGAATGTTAATAACACCATCTTGAACAGTCTGAAAGAGTCTGCAAAAAAGCAACAGGCGCGATTCCTTCCTCAAAACCAAACCAACAGAAATAAATAGAAACAGTCATGACAGTGTTTTTTTTTTCTTGTTTAGTTTAGTTTTGTTTTTTGTTCTCTTATTTTTTGCTTTTGTTTTGTTTTAAAGAAGAAACTTACTGAATGCTCTCTCTATGTCTCTCTCTCTCTCTCTCTCTCTCTCTCTCTCTCTCTCTCTCTCTCTCTCTCTCTCTCTCTCTCTTTCTTCTCTCTCTCTCTCTTTCGATTCAATAATTGACCTCAGCAATTTGGGTCGTATTTTTCTCTGGTATTTTCTATGGAAATATTATCCACATAAATATATTTCTCTCTCTCTCTCTCTCTCTCTCTCCCTTTATCTCTCTTTCTCTTTCTTTCTCTCTCTCTCTCATGCTCACACACTCACACATGCACACACTGACCAACAAATAATAACAACATTAATAATAATAATAATAATAATAATAATAATAATAATAATAATAATAATACAAATAATAATAATAATAATAATTGTTTCTAACTTAACCACATCAACAATAATCAACAACAACAATGATAATAATAATGATGATGATGATGATAATCGTTTTATAATAATAATAATAATAATAATAGTAATAGTAATAGTAATAATAGCAACAATGACAGCAACAACAATAATAATAATAATAATAATAATAACTACGAGAAGAATGGTGATGATGACGCTGATGATGATGATGGCAATAATGGGAAAACACAAACGGTAAATAAAAAGACAAGACAAGTAGGTAATTCAGTTATTCCGAAACAAGTGAAAGTAGCGAAATATTAGAAAACCGTCAAAGTTCCTTCCATTGAATACGAAAAGGAAGAAGAAGAAGAAGAAAAAAGAGCAACAACAACAACAACAACAACAACAACAACAACAACCACAATGGCAAGAAAGCGGTGAAGGGTGGTGGTGGTGGCGGTGGTGGTGGTGGCGGCAGTGGCGGAGAGCAAAACAGAATTGCAAAGATCTTGCGTTTGGTGCTGTAACTTGAGATTCGCATTAATGACAGCTCAACTTATGAATTACACAATAAAAGGCCAATTTTGACTTTGCACAACTTCGGAAAACTTTCCAAACACTTTTCTATGGAAATGTCATCTTTTTTATTTATTTATTTATTTATTTTTTTTTCACTTTTGTTTATTTCAGTCATTAGATTACGGCGAGAGTTCAGCTGTTTCGAGGCACTGCGTTGAAGGCAGGTGTAAGTTAATTGTGTTGACCCCCATCCCAGTAGTACTTATTTTTAAGACTGGTACTTATTTTATCAGTCTTTGTTTATTGCACCTCTAAGTGGCAGGACTTGAATACAAGTATCATTGTTGCAAAGAAAGACATGTACAAGCGCACACACACACACACACACACACACACACACTGAAACCATTTGGTATTATGCCAGATTTTGAGTGTTGGGCCCCATTTGGGATTATGCTGTGCTTGAGAAGAAGACCCAACAAGCCAAGTAAAAACAGCAGTCGTGGAAGATACCGGCGTCACGCAAATGGCACCCATGCTGGTAACATGTAAGAGCACCCATTATGCTCTTGGAGTGGTTGGCATTAAGAAGGGCATCCAGCCATAGAAAACCATGCCAAATTAGACTGGGGTCTGGTCTTGCCAGCCCTGGTCAAACCGTCCAACCCATGCCAGCATGAACAACAGACATTAAATGATGATGATGATGATATATATATATATATATATATATACATACCTTTTATCTTTCGCTTGTCTCAGTCATTTGACTGTGGCCATGCTGGGGCACTGACTTCAAGGATTTTTAGTCAAACGAATAATCAACTCCAGGAGCTTTTTTTTGCTTTCAAAGCCCGGTACTTGTTCTATTGGTTTCTTTTGCCAAACCACTAAGTTACAGGAATGCAAACACACCAAGACCGGTTGTCGAGTCGTGATGAAGGAACTAACACATACACACACTCACACACACACACATATATATATATACATATATTAAGAAAAAGGAGGTAGTCTTAATTTTGGTGGTGGTGGTCATCATCATCATCGTGGTGGTGGTGGTGATGGTTGTGACAGTAGCAGCAGTGCTGTTGATGATTGTAGTAGTGGTGGTGGTGGTGGCGGCGGTGGTAGTGGTGTCAGTGGCGGCGGTGGTAGTGGTTTTGGTGACAATGGTGCTGGTAAAGGTCATTGCCGTGCTGATGGTTGTGACAGCAACAGCAGTGGTGTTGGTGACAGTGTTGGTAGTAGTGGTGGTGGTAGCGTTAGCAGTGGCAGTAGCGGTGCTGGCAGTGGCGGTGGCCCCAAGTGAAGATGGCGATGATTGTAGTAGTTGTAGTAGTAGTAGTAGTAGAAGAAGTCATCAAACAACCATTCCTATTCATCATGAATTACATTGTAAATAATTTAGCTTTTTCCAGAAATGCTTGCCCCTGCCCTACCCCCATCCCCTACCTCTAACCCCCCCCCCACCACCACCACTACCACCACAACCCACTCCCCTACGTACACACACACACACACACAAACACACATGCATGAGCATACACACACACACACACACACACACACACACACACACACACACACACGTAAATATATTGCGTATTGAACTACCTTTAAACTTTTTTATTCTGTTATGCAAATTTTGTATCATAAGAGTGGAGGGCACGGTTGGGGTAGGTTGTTGGAGGATGGGTCAGAGACATTTTCTTTCGGCTATATTGAGTTTCTTAACATATTCGTCCTCCTCTCCAGATAGTCTTAAATTACAACCGATTCTTTTTCAATTCCTAACCAATTTCTCTTTCCAGATTATGAAAGAAATGCATCTGTTTGTTTATTATTATTATTATCATTATTATTATTATTATTATTATTATTATTATTACTATCATTATTACTGTTGCTGTTGTTGTTATTGTTTTTGATGTTGATATTGCTGTTATTGCGGGGGGGGGGGGCGAGACGAGAAGTATTATTGTACAACATTGTCTCACAATGTGTTGTCTAACCAAAAAAACGAATTCCTCAGAAGAATCAGCAACTTCGTTGATAACGAATAAATAATGTAGAATATTCTAAGACATTTATGAATACATTAGCTTTCTTTCTCTCTCTCTCTCTCTCTCTCTCTCTCTCTCTCTCTCTCTCCACTCCATCACCTGATTTGCTTTCTCCTTACTCCATCTAGCAATCTCTCTGTTCCTCTCTCTCTCTCTTTATATATATAGATATATAGATATATAGATATACACTTATACATGCATACATATGTATATATGTGTGTGTGTGTGTGTGTGTTTATAGCTTTGTGTGTGTGTATGGCTTTCTGTGTGTGTGTGTATACTAAGTTAAACATTTTGCAATATTTTCGCTTGGTTTCTGCAGCTGGATGCCCTTCCTAATGCCAACCACTCTACAGTATGTACTGGTGTGCTGGGTGCCTCTAACGTGGCACTGGCACAAGTGCCTTTATGTGGCACCAGCATGAATGCTTTTTTATGTGACACTAGTACAGAACTCTTACAGGTCAATCCTCTTCACCAGGGGCCGTGGTCTCACTGCCTCTGCTGTAGAGGACAGGTCGTCTTGAGTACAGTAAGATGTCAGATGTCTCAGTCCTTTGTCATCTCATTTGAAAGGTTCTGTGTCTCGAGGTCCTGTCTCTCAGTACTCCATCCCACGTCTTCCTGGGTCTCCATCTTCCATGAGCTCCCTCCACTTTGAGCGATCGACACTTCTTTATGGAGCTATCAACACATAACTGTCACTCTTTCTATTTTCTTCCCCCTCTATCACCTCATCTATTACTCACCTATTCACCCTCTCTCTCTCTCTTTCTCTCTCTCTAACTATCTACCTTTCTACTTCATTTTCAAGAACTACTTCATTCACTATTTTCACTACCACACACCATGCCCATTCCTCATGTCCTCTGCAAATCACTCTTCACATATATTCACATTCCATCATATATTGGTTAAAATAATTGAAATAATTAAATTTAGTAGTTTCTAATTACACTGTTTAATACTAAAGGTATCTGCTGCTAATAACTATAGGCATTTCATACACTAGACTCTAATAGAAACAAAACTAAACTTGTCAGGCTTCCCTATTATTGATTGAACAGTGTCGTTGCAGATAAGCAATTAGAAAAATGATAATGACAGGTGGTTGTTGCAGTAATTTTGACAATTGAATTATCATTGGGAGATATGCTGTGATTGAGGCAACGTGGCCGATGACAATACCACATAATTAACACAAAAGCACGATTCGAATGTGATTGTTGCCATGGCTGCTGACTGGCTCCCGTGCCAGTGGCGCATAAAAAAACCACCATTCGAGCGTGGTCGTTGCCAGTACCGCCTGCTGGCTCTCATGCCGGTGGCACGTAAAAGCACCCACTACACTCTCAGAGTGGTTGGTGTTAGGAAGGGCATCCAGCTGTAGAAACTTTTCCAGATCAGATTGGAAACTGGTGCAGCTTGCCAACCCTCAGTCAAACCGTCCAACCCATGCCAGCATGGAAAGTGGACATTAAACGATGATAATGATTATGATTATTATTATTATTAAAGTGGCAAACTGGCAGAATTGTTAGCATGATGGGCAAAATGTTTAGTGGCATTTTGGTGGTCAACTTTGCTTTTCATCCTTTCAGAGTGGATAAATTAAGTACCCGTTGAGTACTGGAGTCAATGTAATCAACAATCCCCCCCTCCCCTAAATTTCAGTTTCTTTCAGTTTCTGTCTACTAAATCCACCCATGAGGCCCAATATTTTAATAGATGAAACTTACCCATGTTGCTACATAGTGGAACTGAACCGAGAACCATGTGGTTGAGAAGCAAACTTCTTACCACACAGCCACGCTGAAGGAGACATTTTTATACATTGTTTTATTATTTCCTTTTTGTGTGTGTGGTTTATTCTTTTTGTGTTTCTTTTCGCAGTGTTTTACCATTCTCTTTGACTTGTCTCTTTCCAGGAACTCTCTCTCTCTCTCTCTCTCTGTCACTAGTCTCCCAAGTGAAATGAAGCATTTCCAATGATGGTTAATATTCTGTGATTAATTATTATACTGGCTAATGGTTTTCGGTTCCGTGCCAAGTCCAGGTCATATATTGTCCAAGCAACGCACATAGGGGGGTATGGTGGGGGAGGGGTGAGAAAAGAAAAAGAAAGTGTGTGTGTGTGTGTGTGTGTGTGTGTGTGTGTGTGTGTGTGTGTGTGTGTGTGTGTTTTGAGTCTGAATGTTATTTTGTATACATGTGCATGTGCGTTTGCGTGTGTGTGTGTGTATGTATGTATGTACATGTATGTGTTTTGGTGTGTGTGTGTGTGTACATGTATGTCTTGGTATGTGTGTGTAGGAGAGAGAGAGAGACTGCAGTAACAGAGTGAGCGGGGGGAAGAGAAGGCTAAGCGTCATCATCGCCATCATCATCATCATTATCACCATCATTATCATCATCATCATTTAACATCTGTTTTCCATGCTGGCATGGGTTGGAAGATTTGATAGGAACTGGCCGGTCAGAAGACTACACCCAGCTTTGTTGCCTACTTTGGCATGGTTTCAACAGCTTAATGCCTTTCCTAATGTCAACCACTTTATAGACTGTTACTGGGTGTTTTCAATGTGGCACCAACACCAGTGAGGTCTCCAAGTGACTTGCAAGGGAAAGACCCCCTCAACTAAGAGGAAGCGTAGTTTTGAAGAAGGAGGCTTTGCAGCATGTGGTTAGAGGTTAATAATGTATGATAGAGGAGATAGAAACAAGTGTCTTACTGTAGAGGAAATACATAACTACCCCAATCAGAAAAGTGAGTAGAGAGGAAAGAGAGAGAGAGAGAGAGATGTTTGGAATTTTCTAAAAGATATGGTTATAATAGAGTCAAATAATATTCACACAATATGCCTTTTTCCTTTTTTCTTTTTTCATTATCCAGCATATTCTATATTTCTATATTTTGTCTGTGTAAGGCTGTGAGCTGGCAGAAATGTTAGCACGCCGGGTGAAATGCTTAGCGGTATTTCGTCTGTGTTTATGTTCTGAGTTCAAATTCTGCCAAGGTTGACTTTGTCTTTCATCCTTTGTGTTCTTGAGCAAAACACTTCATTTCACATTGCTCTGCAGTCCACTCAGCTGGCAAAAATGAGTCATCCTGTGATAGACTGCCATCCTGTCCAGGTGGGGAATAATACATATGCCATGAAAATTGGGAAACTGGCCCTTGTGAGGAGGCATGACTCAATCAGTTTCACACTGGATATCACATACTGGCATTGTTAAATAACACCATGCGCTCTTCAGAGATGTCACATATAGGAAAAATATTACAAACACTCTCTTTTATTGGAGATGAAAAATGTCGCACCCAGTTTATAGTGGCTGTGTGAAAACATAAAACAAAGCACCCAAAAACCAGATATGACAGTTTTAACCTTCAATAACAGAAAACAGTTGTTGCCATATTTTTTTCCATATATTCCATCTCTGAAGAACATGTGGTGTGACTTAAACCAGACTGTTATCTAATATCTAGTGTGAATCCAATTAGTAAGGTTGACTCAAATGGATTTATAATAGTGTATATTTTGATTAATATATATGTATAAATAAATATCATGTATGTATATATATATATATATATATATATATATATATATATATATATATATATATCACAGGCTTCTTTCAGTTTCCATCTACCAAATCCACTCAAGGCTTTGGTTGGCCCGAGGCTATAGTAGAAGACGCTTGCCCATGGTGCCACACAGTAGAACTGAACCTAGGACCATGTAGTTGGGAAGCAAGCTTCTTACCACTTATACATACATACATATATATATATATATATATATATATATATATATATATATATATATATATATATATATGTATATGTATATATATATATATATATATATATATATATAGAGAGAGAGAGAGAGAGAGAGAGAGAGAGAGAGAGAGAGATGGATGGGCGGAGAGGCAGATGGATGGATGGACAAACTAACAGACAGACAGATACCTACAGAGGCAGACAGATAAATAGATAAATAGATAGATAGACAGATAAATACATTTATACATAGATATACACACATACACACACACATGCATACAGATATCCATGCACAGGCATATATTTATGCACACACACTCACACACACACACACACACATATATATATGCACACATTCATATATACACTCACACACATGCAGACAGACATAAATCAACACACATACAATCACACGCATTTAAATACATGCACTTTCACAGTTACATACAAACACACACACACACACACACACACACACACACACACACACACGTATCCTTATGTATGTATACATATACAGATGCAACACACACCTACATATATGCGCACGCAATTACATACATGTGCCTGCTTACAAGTACAGACATGAACACGCACACACGCATATAGAGACTTACGTACAGACATGTACACACACACATACACATACACACACACACACACATACACATACACATATACACATGAGGGAGTCCCTTGGGGTGTATCTTAATGTCAACCACCAGAAGACCTTTCATCATGGAGCAGCTGTGTGAAGAAGGAAGAGAGGGAGACAGACTGGGGGAGTGGATTAAAGCCCCGTGGGTGGGGGTGGGGGTAGATTTACAGTTACTCAAAACAGAAGCACTCTTTCATATACATGTGTGTGTATGTATATATGTGTATATATATATGTGTGTGTGTATGTACATGTATATATACATATATATATATATATATACATGTATATACATTATATATATATATATATATATATATATATATATATATATATGTATATATATGTGTGTTATGTATGTATATATGTACACATGTATATGTATATTGATATAAATAATGTATATTTAAATACATGCTTGCAAATATAGACACACACTTACACACAGTCACACATATATATATATATACATACATATATGAATGCATGTATACATGTGTATACATGAAGACATACTGAGATATATATACATATACATATAAATATAAGTGTGTGTATATTATATCTCTCTCTATATATATATATTTATATGTATGTATGTATGTATATATACAGAGCAGTTAAACACTTGTTGATTTTCTGAGTTTTTTTTTACCTCTTTTATCCTTAACTATATACACATGCCCACATATACACACATGCGTACAAACAGACTCTTATATATACATATATATACACACTTCACTCTCTTTGATTGAGAGCAACACATCTTTAGTTGAGGTTCCCCCACCTCAAAAAACTAATTTTCCAGACCAGTGGACATAGCAATCAGGAACTGTACATCCTGCTGTTTGTTGGAAGTGGTGGTGGTGGTGGTGGTGGTGGCGGTGGTGGTAGTGGCGGTGGCGGTGGTGGCGGCGGTAGTGGTGGTGGCGGCGGTGATGATGGTGGTGGTGGTGGTGGTTACTGATGTGGCATCAGTTATATTGGTGTTGTCCATGAGTGTTAGTAGCAATGGTAGTGGTTGGCTTGGCAGTGGTGGTGGGCATGGCAGGACAGAGGTAAGGATAGAGTACTTCAGCTTCAAATAGAATTAGATAGAGGTACTCTACCTCTGTTTCTTCCTCCCCCTCCCTCTCCACCCCTCTCTTTCACACACACACTTATACACACACACACACAAATGTAAATGCATTAATAATCATTATTTGCCTCAAGAGTAATAATGATGCAAACATTACCAGCATGGCTGTGTGGTTAAGAAACTTGCATCCCAAACAAATGGTCTTGGGTTCAATCTCACTATGAGGTGCCTCAGGCAAGTGTCTTCTACTATAGTGCCAAGCAGACAAAAGCCTTGTGAGGAGATTTGGTAAATGGAATCTAAAAGAAGCCCGTTGTCCCCACCCCCACCCAACCCCAGGCCACTCATCTTTCCCTCATGGTCACTTGTTACAGTCACCTCTACCCCATCCCTAACCTAGTATACAACTGGTACTTAATTTATCAACCCTGAAAGTATGAAAGGCAAAGTCAACTTTGGCGGAACTCAAACTCTGAACATTAAGACAGACGAAATAGCGGTAAGCGTTTCGTCCGGCATGTTAACATTTCTGCCAGCTCGCCATCTTACATATATATAATAATAATAATAAATGGCCTGATGGATTATATGGTATATGTACAAATGTTTCATTAACCCTTTCATTACTAACCCAGCTGAAACCGCCTTTGGCTCTGTAGTACAAATGTCTTGTTTTCATAAGTTTTGAATTAAAATCTTCCACCAAACCTTAGTCACAATTTATGCTCCAAACACTAACTTAATGATAACTAAGTTATTTGAATAAATTCATTGTTATATTTAAAATTAATTGAAAGAAACACAAAGCATCTCAAAATAAATACGGTAACGAAAGGGTTAAGAAATTTAATCATGATGTAACATTCTACGTGTAAGGTGTGCAACATCTACAAGATTGCGTAATACGATATGTTTAAACTCCCAACTCTTCAGGCTACACCATAATGTTAACAGGTAAATATTGATATGCCACTACATTGAAGGACATTTGATGTCGTTTTTAGAAAACTAAAAGAGCCACACACAACAAATATTACATTCCATCCTGTGCTCTAATGACTGGAGAAAATGTCTTGGGGGGAAAATATTGGGGGGAAAATATTGGGGGGAAAATATTGGGGATCCAATTATTTTTGTTGTTACTTTTGTTATGGTCTTTATCTTCGTATATGTTGTTGTTGTTATCATTGTCACTGTTGCCGCCGTTGTTGTTGTTGTTGTTAATGTCATCAGCAGTGACCGTCAGCATGTCATTGTTGTTGTCAGTGATAAAAAAATGCGAAGATTATGATGGAATGTCTTATTGGTCCTTTTCTTTATAAAACACCCAATATCTTCTTTCCCCTCTACTGCTATCTCTCTCTCTCTCTCTCTCTCTCTCTTTCCCCAACCACTCCACCCATCCCCGTCCCACCCTCTTCACCGGTTCCCTCCTCCCTCCCTCCCATACTCTACCTGCTAGATCATATTCTTTGAAACTTCCAGTTAACTTGGTTGTCTTGGCTGATGACAGACAACCCATCTGCCTTCCCTCTCCTCCTTCTCCTCCTCCTCCTCCTCCTCCTCATCATCAGCTCCCTTACAGTGTCTCTACTACTATGATCACCACCACCACCACCACTGCCACCAACACCATCATTATCAACATTCTTAAAACCATGACAACTGCTGCTGCTGCTGCTGCTGCTGTTGTTGCCCACCATCATATACCTTGCTTGTTATCATCCTTGTTTACCCGTATCATCCTCATTGTCACCACCCAGTGCATCATCATCATCATCATCATCATCATCGTCCATATATTCATCATTCTCATCATCACCACTATATCCATCATCATCATCATAATCATCATCTTTATCGTCACCATCATGTCCCTAATCATCGTCAGCGTAATTATCATCGTCATCATCATCATCATCACCATCATTATCATCATATCTCAAGCTGTGCAGAACTGAACCTGTAATGATGTGTTTGGGAAGCATGCTTCATATATATATGCATATATATATATATATATATATATATATATATATATATATATATATGTATACAGTTGAAATTTACAGAAAAACAAAAGACGAAGACAGGTGTACAAACAACAAGCAGGTGTATTAGTTTAATGCTCGGGAAGTGAGAAAGTCTTTTATGTTTCAAACCTAGGCTCTTCAACAGAAAGGAATAAGAGAAAATAACCTAAAACCATGTGGTTGGTAAGCAAGCTACTTAGCATGCAACCACTCCAGTGCCTATACGTTTGTGTATATATCTGTATGTATATATATGTATGTATATCTTATCTATAAATACACACATATATATATATATATATATGTATTTATAAATATATATACATACACACACACACACACATATATATAATGGCTGATAAAGCAGTTACAATTATGATAGAGCCAAGGACAGCCCAAATTAAGTTTATTAACAGACAAATCTAAGTGCTCTAACAGACAGCTAGGTATCCCTGCTGTGGTAACAAGTTGACCATATGCAAATGATATTCTTTGAAGTACAAGTCTTGCAGACACAAGAGATAAGGAATTCTTCCAGTCTATAAATTTACAGCATAATAATCCTAGTGTGTTCATCTATCTTCATGAAAGCCAAGACAAGTCTGTGCTTAAGAACGGAGTGAATACAGGGTGTGTTTATTTCGCATTA
>NC_142950.1:31568207-31570707 GCF_046866305.1 Octopus bimaculoides | reverse complement strand
ACAGCTCAATAAATGAGCTTCTGTGTAGTTATGTAGTTGCTGCTCAGCATGCTAGATATAGAAGTCATATCTCCTAAAAATGACATTTCATGGCTATGTGGTTAACAAGCTTGCTTATCAGCTTTGCAGTTTTGGGTTTGCTCCCTGTACACAGCACCTTGTGCAAGTGTCTTCGATTACAGCCCCGGACAGACCAGTATGTATATACATATATACATACATACATACATACATACATACATTCTTTTATTCTTTTATATGTTTCCGCCCTAAGGCTTTGGCCATGGTGCAGGTTCCTGTCAAACCATCCAACCCATTCCAGCATGGAAGACAGATGTTAAACAATAATGATGATGATGATGATATAGATAGCTACATAGAAAGACAGATAGACAGACAAACAGACAGACATATGTATGATGCCTTTACAGTGTAGACTGGATGCTTTTCACATGGCACCAGCACTGTATATATATATCATCATCATCATCATCATCACCATCGTTTAACGTCCGCTTTCCATGCTAGCATGGGTTGGACGATTTGACTGAGGACTGGTGAAACCGGATGGCAACACCAGGCTCCAATCTAATTTGGCAGAGTTTCTACAGCTGGATGCCCTTCCTAACGCCAACCACTCAGAGAGTATATATATATATATATATGGAAGGGCATTTGAAAGGGCGACCTCACCTGTGCTTGTGCCACATGGAAAGCACTTAGTCCATTCTGCTGGGCTGGTGTTTGAGAGAGTCATCTGAATGCTGAAGGATTAGATGTTTGTGTTGGCACACTTATTGTAAATGAGCCAGGAAATTTTAATTGGTTAAAATTAGTCCCAGTTAAAAAATTACTCTGCATTACTGGAGTCAGGCATTCATAATTCCGAACAAGAAGGACAGGGGAGATAAACCTGAAATGTTTGCAACGTGTTTGCTGTTAAACCAGTTCATTGCCCTGGCAACAAAACACCTCTACAACTAATAATAATAATAATAATAATAATAATAATGATGATGATGATGATGATGATGTATGGTTTTTAGCCTGTTTTTATTATGCATTTTGTCATCTGTCAAATTGAATGAAGCAAATGCTAAAAGATGAGAATAGTGTGAAAATAACAACGACAACAGTAACAATAGCAACAACAATATTCACAAACTTTGAATTCAAATAATAATAATAATAATAATAATAATAATAATAATAATAACTTAAAAAAATAAAATAACTTGTTGTCGTTATTATTTTTATTCTTATTATCATTATTATTTTTATAATATTGTACATCTGTTCGGAGAAGAAAAGAAAAACATGCTTTGGTGCTAGAAAATATCATTCAATTAATGGAAAATGTGTAATTTGTATTTTTGTGTTTGTTATTCCATAACTTCCACTTGAAAAAAGAGAGATAAGCGGACAAAAAAAAGAAAAAGGCGGCGGCGGCGGCGGTGGTGGTGGAATCGGTGGTTTGGTGATTGTTTTGGTAATGGTGATGGTGATGGTGGTGGTGGCAGCAGTGGTGGTGGTGGTTGTGGTGGTGGTGGTGGTGGTGGTGGTGGTGGTGGTGGCAGCAGTGGTGGTGGTGGTGGCGGTGGTGGTGGTGGTGGTGGTGGTGGTGGTGGTGGTTCTCATATATATGTTATGATGGTGGTGATGTAGTGGCGTGGTTGATGGTGTGGTGGTGTTGTTGGTGGTGGTGGTAGTGGTGATGGTGGTGGCAGTGGCGGTGGTGGTGGTGGTGGTGGGGTTATCAGGGTGAAAAGACTTACACACGTTTTTTTTTTTTTTTTTTGCTCACATCTATATTTGTTTATTTAACAATGCCCGGCTGGCTGGCTGGCTGGCTGGCTGGCTGGCTGGCTGGTTGCCTGGTGTGCTGGCTGGTTAGTTTAGGTGAATTAGTATGTTTCTTTCGCTACAGTTGTCGTCGTCATCATCTTCATTGCAGTTGGTGTTGCTCTCATCGTCATCATCATTGCTGTCAGTGTCATCATAGTTGTCGTCATCATCATCGTGGTCCTCATCCTTGACCTTGCACTGTGTTATCCTCCGCAGTAAGAACTGGAGATGATGGTCACCACACATAGTATAGCTGGTCCTGGTGGAGCTGACTGCTATTTCTAGCGTAGGAGGTCAGCTCTTGTGCATAGAAGAAGACAATGAAATCTGTTGAGATTTTTGACAACAATCTTTTACAGGAGGCTGTGTGGTAAGAAGCTTGCTTTCAAACCACATCGTTCCAGGTTCAATCCCACTGCATGGCACCTTGGGCGAGTGTTTTCTACTATAGCTTTGGGCCAATCAAAGCCCTATGAGTGGATTTGGTAGACGGAAACTGAAAGAAGCTCATCGTATATATAATGTGTGTGTGTGTCTTTGTATTATGTTTGCCCCTCCCCCCATCACTGCTTGACAACCGGTGTTGGTGTGTTTATGTCCCCATAACTTAGCAGTTCAGCAAAATAGACCAATAGAACAAGTACTAGGCTGGGGT
>NC_142950.1:31553207-31563207 GCF_046866305.1 Octopus bimaculoides | reverse complement strand
CCATCCCGGTGGGGAATATAAACGCCATGAAACCAGGAAACCAGCCCTTATGAATCAATATGACTCGATAAAATTTCTATATTTCATAACAATGTTTTAATAACAGCATGACTGTGTAGTCTTATGTAAATATCAAAAGGTGGGGTGGGGGATGGAATGCTTAGGATTATGTTTCGGCGTTGTTGTTGTTGCTGTATATATCAGCAGTTTGATTTTTGTGGGTGATCCGTCTGCTATTTCTAGCAGATTAGTTGACCAGACAGAGGCCCTCATGTTGCTTCGTGGTGGTGGTGGTGGAGGAGGAGACAGTGGCCAAGGCAGTGGGCGTAATGAGGAGGAGGAGGGCAGGGCAGGGCAGGATAAGGAGGGGAGGGAGAGGGTGATAGCAATGGGGGTGGGTTTGATGATGATGAGGAGGAGGAGGATCGTTATGATGATGATGATGATGAAGAGGAGGAGGAGGAGGAGGAGAATAACGGCACCGATGACAAGGATGAAGATGAGGAGGATGTGGAAGAATTATATATATATATATATATATATATACACACACCCATCTATATATATATTTTTTTATTTTAAATTTAAATATTTATTTCAAAACTAAAGATATCATAATATCACTTGTACTGAAAGATTGTTCATTAGTTGAAATGACTGTGATAAATAAACAATGACAACTACTACAACATCAACATCAACATCAACATCAACAATCAACAACCACCCCTCCTCTTCTGCCTCTCGAAATATCACAAGTGGGACGGTTTCTATTTCAGTTTCTGAGTTGAACTTTCAGTAGAAAGTGGGTATGTCGTCATCATCATCATCATCGTCATCATCATCATCATCATCATCATCATCATCAACTATCATCATCATCTGCAACATCAACACTATCATTATCATCATCTTCAATATCATTATCATCATCATCATCATCATCATCATCATCATCATTTTCAACATCACCACTATCATCGTCATCACCATCATCATCATCATCATCATCATTATCATCATCATCAGTATTAACACTATTATTATCATCATAACCCGTACTACCACAAACCACCACCACCACCACCACCAAAAACAACAACACAACCATCATCACCCCAATGACAATAGCAACAACAACCATTTTTTGTGTTGCTTCTTTCTCAAGAATGCTAGATATATATATAGATATACATACATACATACATACATATACATATACATATATAAATAAACATTGTTTTTCTTTTATTATTTTCTTCTATAATCACAGTTAATCCCAACTTAAGTCCTACAAAATATAAATGAGTTTTGATGAAATGAAGACAGCGCTCTCAAACCGAGGGATTAGTGTAGTCTAGGTCTGCTGCAGCTCTTTGTCTACGAGAAGTTTCCCACCGAATCCAGCTTTGAGAGGTCATCCTAGAATTGACCCCACCGTCAATAATTTGCTTCTACGTAATCCTGTTTTTCTGAGTAACCCAGTTTTGGGAGATTTGCCCTCTTACTTCATTATATATTCCCTCAAAGTACCCTTTCCATTTGAAAAAGTCTTTCTTTGACTTGCCAGTCACAAATATATATATATTTCCTTTCCTGAGCGTCCAATAATACTATCCATATCACGTCCTCACTTTGTTCTTTTTTTGTTTTTTTGTTATTGTGTTTTTGAACTATATATATATATATATATATATATATATATATATATATATATATACATATATATATACATATATATATATATATATATATATATATATATATATATATATATATATATATATATATATATGTATATATATATATATATATATATATATATACATATATATATACATATATATATATATATATATATATATATATATATATATATATATATATATATGTATATATATATATATATATATACATACATAGGCGCAGGAGTGGCTGTGTGGTAAGTAGCTTGCTTACCAACCACATGGTTCCGGGTTCAGTCCCACTGTGTGGCACCTTGGGCAATTATCTTCTGCTATAGCCTCAGGCTGACCAAAGTCTTGTGAGTGGATTTGGTAGAGAGAAACTGAAAGAAGCCCGTCGTATATATATATATATATATATATATGTATATATGTATGTATGTATGTATGTGTGTGTATTGTTTGCTTATCTATGTTTGTCCCCCACCCCCAATGCTTGACAACTGATGCTGGTGTGTTCAGCAAAAAGAGCCCAATAGAGTAGGTACCAGGCTTACAAAGAATAAGTCCTGGGTCGATATGCTCGACTGTAGGCGGTGCTCCAGCATGGCCGCAGTCAAATGACTGAAACAAGTAAAAGAATAAAAGAATATGTGTATGTGTGTGTGTGTATATGTGTGTGTCGGTGTTGGTGGTGGTGGTGGATGTGGTGGTGGTGGTGATGGTGCAGAGGGGGTGGGAGGACTCCCCTTCTAAACCAGGTTTTCGTATGGGTCAAAGAATGCTATCTAAAACATTATCTGAAGGTTTGGTGTTTCTCATTAGCCTCTGTCCCCTTTTTTATCATCAACAAGGGATTTTGTTTTTTTTTAAGCCTATGCCCTATTTTTTTTTTCTTCAGATATCTCTCCTGTCATCATTGTTGTCATTCTTATTATTATTATCCAAAATGCCTTGTGGTATTTTGGCGATCTTTATGCTCTGAGTTCAAATTCCACCGAGGTCGACTTTTGCCTTTCATCCTTTCAGGGTGGGGTCGATAAAATAAGTACCAGTTGAGCACTGGGGACGATGTAACTGACTCCTTTCCCCATTCCCCAAAATTGCTGGCCTTGCGGCAAAATTTGAACCCATTATTATTATTATTATCAATTCTTTCAATTTTGTTTCCATTTCTTGCTGAGTGTCTTCCCAACACCTAGGGCAAAGAAACTCACTGGTAGGTCATTAAAATAAACATGCCAGATTGTTCATTTACAAAGTCATGTGATAGGGAAAAAAAAGGGGGAAGAGAGACAGAGAAAAAGGAGTGGCTGTGTGGTAAGTAGCTTGCTTACCAACCACGTGGTTCCGGGTTCAGTCACAATCACATTATGAAATTCTCAAGGCTTTGAGATAAATGAATATTACATTTGGCAGAGTGATCTCAACACTAAAGGGTTAAAACAGTTTATCTAATAGCAGTTGTTTAGCTCCAGATCAAATCTGACTAAACAGACCTAAAAGACGTTCCAGCCTTGGCTACCTTGTCTTTATCTCTTGCTTGGTTTTTGTTTACAATCACATTCTCACATTCTATCCAGAATCACATTACATTATTCTATGCGTCTTTCCATTCTAAAGATAGTCGGTTGGAGATATGGTTGCTATTTCTAGCACAACTTATGGTCATATAAAGGTTCCCCCTCGTAGTATTTATATACATATGTATAAGATTTGTTTAGTTTAACTATTCTTGGCAAACCCAAACAAACAAAAAGAAAATAAAAAAAACCAACAGACAAAATATAAAAAATAAAAACAGCTATTAAAAATTCTATAAATGGAATTTCTTAACCTTTAAATTTCTTGTAAACCATTTTTGTCTCTTGTCTTTTTTGTCTTCTATCTCCTCACCCCCCCCCCCAGCTTATGTTGCTTGGAGGGGAAGAGAAGGAGGGTTGAGGGGGCTCTGATAGGAAATATAAGCCACATTCTTCATTCTGCTGCATATATCTGGACCAGTGACATTTTAAAATACACGGCAATGTGTAGAGTCACATGAAAAAAAAAAAAATTATACATGTGCGTGCGCGTGCGTGTGTGTGTGTGTGTGTGTATGTAGGTATGTATATATGCATGTGTGTGTGTATATGTGTGTTTGCAAGAGTGAGAAGGGTATATACATGCATATGTATTTTTCTCTAAATGAATGTGTGTGCACATGTATATATATATATATGCATGTGTGTACACACGTGTGTGTGCCTGTGTTGCTGTGTATATATATGTGTGTGTGTGTGTGTGTGTATATATATATATATATATATATATACATACATAATACATACGTACATACACATATATATATATATATATATATATAGCGAGAGAGAGAGGGGGGATTAATTACAGGATTCATTAGAATCTAAGTGCATCAACCTGTAGGATGCCAGGGTCTGGCTGGGTCCCACAACAGTGAGTTCACAGGGAAGTAAAACAATTAAGAGGTATCGTGTGTTGGTAGTATATTGTAGGTAAGTATAGACGGAGGCCCCAAATCCACACATGAAACCGACTCTGAGTCAGATCCATCGTGTGTGTGTGTGTGTGCAGCAAAAATATCACAAAAACTGTTACTCAGAGTTTCACGTTCCTGTTCATTGTAAACAAAACTGTTTGACGAATGGGAACGTGAAACTCTGAGTAACAGTTTTTGTGATATTTTTGCTGCTTTTTTAATAAAGCATATTACTCTACCTCTGGTATTTGAGTACTCTTTTTTCCACCTTGTTGCACATTTATGTGCTTACTCTGGTCTATATATATATATATATATATATATATATATAGAGAGAGAGAGAGAGAGAGAGAGAGAGAGAGAGAGAGAGAGAAAATCAGAGAGGCAAACATATGCATGTGTGTATATATATATATAAATATATTTCCATATGTGTGTGTGTGCATGTCTGTATGCATTGTAAAGAATGCAATCAAATTGAATAATTAATTAACTTGTTAACCCTCACTCAGAATAATATTCCAGGAGAAATCCTAACCATAATTTACCACTTTTCAAAATCATCTGAAATTGTCATCTGTTCGTATGCGTGTGCGTCTCTAAACGTTTCTAGCTTTGTAAGTGTGCAAGCATGTATGCGTGTGTGTGTGTGTGTGTGTGTGTGTGTGTGTGTGTGTGTGTGTGTGTGTGTGTTTGTGTGTGTTTGTGCATCTCTGTATGTGTGTATTTGGACGGTAAGCAATGTAATACAAGATTCCAATATAAATTTCATTATATGTAATTACACAAGATCTCTTGTAATATTTAACCCTGCCACTTCAGAATCTTGTAGTGAGTGTGTAAGTTAAAGACGTAATTAAGCTGAAGAGGGTAACTGTTGTTTTATTACAATAGACATACATAAGGGAATGAACTGGCAGAACCATTAACATGCTGGATAAGATTTCCTGATTCAGGCTATCTCTGCAAGATTTTCTATAGAAATCAAAGCTGCTACTGATTTTCTTACAATGTTTCGTATCCGAGACGCTTGATGTAGACAACAATGAGGTCAAAGATGATAAATGAATACTGTGTGTGTATACCATGTTTCGGGAGTTTTTACTCCTTCATCAGCACCCATCCAGCCCATTTATCATCCACAAACACATTGCTTAAATGGTCAATAAATAGAGCTGTGTAATTGTTATAGGATATACCATATTTTAATGTGTATATGGAACCCATTTTTGTCCAAAATTAGGTTAAAAAAATATGGGAGTTTCTTACAAAACTATTTTTTCCAAAATTTTAAGCCCTCCAAATTAGGGGGTTCTTTATACCCATTAAAATACGATAATTTTTATAGAAATTATAACTAACACTGATTTTGTTATGGTGTTTCATATTGTTCCATACATGTACTCCATTTATATTGTACTCTTGTACTTAACTCCTTTCATATCTACTACATTACTGCTTCTGTCATTGAATTCTTGTACTCCATGCATGTCTTGTACTCTTGTACTCAATTCTTTTACGAACATATCGTCACTTGTGTCATTGTACTCCCTTACTATTTTCATATCTACATGGTTGCATATCAGAGCTGTACTCTCATACTCAATCCAGTATCGTTGTGAAACTCTTGTACTCCTTTTACATCAACTGTATTCTCTTTGTCTTTGCAGTACTCCAGTACTCTTTTTTTCATATTTAAATTATTTTTATATTATTTTACATTTACATTCTTCCCTACATTATCATTGAACCTGTCGTTGTCGTACTTTGAAAGTCCCGGGCCCAACCCTTCCTCGCACCAACTAACGCTACCATCAGTGCCATGGCCTACCTACGTCATCATTAATACCTCTAACAATACTACCACAGCAACCACCACCATCACCACAGCTGCTTCTACTATAACCACTAACATTACTATTTTTACTAAAGCAACCACCACCACCACCACTACTACTACTATTGCAACTACAACCACTAAAGTTACCGTTACTACTAAAGTAACCACCACCCACACTACCACCACCACTACCACTATTACTACTACTGCTACAACTACTACTACCAACAACAACAATGTTACTATTACCATTAAAACAACCACCACACCACCATCACCCTAACCCCTTAAGCACCACTACTACTACTACTACTACAACCTCCAACATTACTATTACTACTAAAACAATCACCAAAACTATCACCAACACCACCACCACCACCACCACCACAACCACCACTGCTGTACTACTACTATTACTACCACCACCATCGTCACCACCACCACTACTACTATCACTACAACTGCTACTACTGCTATTACTACCTCTACTGCCACCACCACCACCACCACCATTATTTAGCTCCATATCTCATGCCAAGACTACTAATATCTTTATATATTTCTCAGTCTGCAGTGGAATTAAATTCCTTACAGAATAGCAGCAATAAACAGTAGAGCTGTCTCCCCCCCCCACACACACACCACACCACACCTTTCTCCTTCTCCTCCCTGCCACTCTTCTTCTTCTTCTTCTTCTTCTTCTTAGCATTGGGTAGATGTATCATGTTACACAGCAACCCTAGCTTAGAAACCTAGTACTGTCTCATATTGGTGTCATATTACATGCTCCAGCATGTATGGAGAGAGAAAGAGAGAGAAAGGAGGGGCGGGAGAGAGAGAGAGAGGAAGAGAGAGAGAGACAGAAAGAGAGAGAGGGGAAAGACAAAGAGAGGGAGTCACAATCCTCCCTGCTCTTTTTCTTTATATCTTCCTTCTTGTGTGTCTTCATTTTTTTCCTCTCTCTGCCTGTCTCTCTCTCTCTGTCACCCTCTCTCTCTCTTTCACACACACACACGCACTTACACACACATATATACACATACATACATGTTCACAAGTACATTTACATATATACATATATTCTTTTATTCTTTTACCTGTTTTACTCATTTGACTGTAGCCATGCTGGAGCACCACCTTTAGTCGAACAATTCGAGCCCAGGACTAATTCTTTGTAAGCCTAATACTTATACTAGCGGTCTCTTTTACCGAACCGCTAAGTTACAGGGAAGTAAACAAACCAACTACGGTTGTCAAGCGATTGTATGGGGGATTAACACAGACACACAAATACATACAAATATACATACATATATTTTGCCGGTTAGAGAACCATCTTTTCTTAGTGGTCAGACCATATGGGGTCTACATCTAGCATAATGGATGTCCACTTAGTGGTCATCCCTCTTATATGTACATCTACCTATATATATATATATACATATATATATATATATATATATATATATATATATATATATATATACTTTGGGCTTCTTTCAGTTTCCATTTACCAAATCCACTCACAAGACTTTGGTCAGCTCGAGGCTGTAGTAGAAGACACTTGCCCAAGATGCCACATAGTGGGACTGAACCCAGAACCATGTGATTGGGAAGCAAGCTTCTTACCATACAGTCACTCCTTCTTTCCATACAGTCCAGTGTTACCCCTCTCCAGCGCTACCCCTCTCCAGTGCTACCCCTCTCCAGTGTTACCACCTCCCACCGAATTTCCACAATGTTTATCCAACGTATTTCATTTTCTGTTGTTTTGGTTTTTTTCTCTCCCCTCAGGGCAAAGTAGAAGCGGAATTACATTTACTGAGTACGGAAGACGCTGAGAAACATCCTGCTGGCCTTGGACGTAACGAGCCTGACCCACTAGAGAAACCAAAGTAAGTAATTATTCATAATGGTGGTGGTAGTAGTAGTAGTAGTAGTAGTAGTAGCAGTTGTAGTAGTAGTAGTAGTAGAGTTGTGTTCTTTGATGTTGACAGAAACATCTTTTATAAGGAGCTGTTATTATTATTGCTTAACCTCAGGGTAGCATTGATCGAACAGACAGGGTCCTCAACCACAGCACCACACACCAGTACAGGGCCATGGACCATTTGGTTATGGACTGCAAAGAGGCAATAAATTTGTTTAATTTTATTTCTGTTTTATTGACCATTACAGTTTGTAGTGTGTTTTTGCATTATATATATATATATATTATATATATATATTATATATGTATTATATATATGTAATAGTCATGTATTATACGTGTAATATATATGTGTATTATATGACAGTGAGCTGGCAGAAGCGTTAGCATGCTGGACGAAATTCTTAGCGGCCCCACAACTAGATGCATTACATTTGACAGAGAGTAATCTGAATGCTGAAGGGTTAACCTTTTCGTTACCATATTTCTGTTGAGGTGCTCTTTGTGTTTCTTTCAATTAATTTTAAATATAACAAAGAATCTAATAAAATAACTTCGTTATCATTAAGCTAGTGTTAGGAACATAAATTGTAACTAAGGTTTGGTGAAAGATTTTAATTCAAAGCTTATGAAAACAAGACATTTGTGCTACAGAACCAGAGCTGGTTTCAGCTGGGTTGGTATCAGAAGGGTTAAATATAACAAAGAATTTAGTAAAATAACTTAGTTATCGTTCAGCTAGTGTTAGAAACGTAAATTGTGACTAAGGTTTGGTGGAAGATTTTAATTCAAAGCTTATGAAAACAAGACATTTGTGCTACAGAGCCAGAGCTGGTTTCAGCCAGATTGGTATCAAAAGGGTTAATGATTGACACAGACAAGAGAGTAAGAATGATGGTGCACAACTCTTCTTCAGTTTATACAAAAATCACCAGACATGTCATCAGTCATCCTAAGAGATGACTAGATGTTCCTCATCACTCTGACAGATGAACAGCTATAACCAGGTCACCAATACTTATTCCACTAAAACCTCCTATAGACTCTGCTAGTGTGTCTATGGCATGGTCATTAGTGAAGGCACATAACTTAGTGGTCAGATGTATTCAGTTCACAGTTGTTAGGTCGTCAGTTCGATACTCAGTGGTGCATTGTGTCCTTGAGCAAGACACTTTATTTCACACTGCTCCAGTCAATTCAGCAGCCAAAAACGAGTACCTACTATATTTCAAAGGGCTGACCTTGCCACATTCACGCTAAATCTCCCCGGGAACTATGCTTAGGGTACACATGAGTGTGGAGGCTGAGCCACTTGCATGTTGATCTCATGAGCAGGCTGTTCCATCGATCAAAGCAACTGGAACCCTTGATGTTGCAATCTGTTACGACATGGTTTCTGATACATTATACAAGTGTTTGTGATAGGTCTGTTCTTATAGGCTAGACCAGGGGTCCGCAAAGACAAGACAGGGGGTCCGTGGACAGCAAATACTTTTTATGGGCAATTTGATTTTATATATGTTTTTTAATCGAAATCTTTTAATTGACAATAAACCTATTTGTTAAATACTGTTAAATAAATAAATGTAAAAATATATGTTATTTTAAGCAAATATTTATGTATAAATTTCATAAGCATTTATAAGGGGGTCCCTAAGGTAAAGCCTGAAATATAAAGGGGTCCGCAAGTCAAAAAGTTTGAAAACCCCTGGGCTAGGGGACAACATCTGGTTGTCCCTCAATGCTGTTCTATTACTACCCTTTTCCTTTTAAATCTTCTTTATCCAATAATCTTTTTAACACTTTATCTTTCTCTTTCTTCATTCTTCAGCCGGCCAGACTCATCATTTATTTGGTTTCTCAACCCACTGAAATCAATCCGGTACATTCTATGGCACAACTACAAATGGATGATTTTGAAAATTATCATCTTTATCCTGCTTGTTTTAGTGTTGGCTCTATTTTTCTATTCCATGCCTGGTTACACAGTCAAGAAGATGATGGGTGCGTGATCAGCATATACTGTTCCAACAACCACCACC
>NC_142950.1:31520707-31548207 GCF_046866305.1 Octopus bimaculoides | reverse complement strand
CAGGGAAGGTGTGAGAGGCTGGATCTGATCAGTTTGGACAGATAACAGGTTGAATATTTGAGCCAGATTTCTGCAGCTCAAATGCCAACTTGTCAAGAACACATTTAGTAATTCATATTTAGTTGTTGGTTGGTTTTATTTTGATTTTATTTTGTTGTTGTTTTTACAAGAGTTATTATTATTATTATTATTATTATTATTATTATTATTGTTATTATCATTATTATTGCTGTTGTTGTTTTGTTTGTTTCTTTGAGGTAGCTACTGAAGTGCCAAGTTTTTATTATTATTATTATTGTATTATAAAATATCGAATTACAATGCAACACATTGTAACATAATTTTGTATTAAATTATGAAGATATTCAATTCAAAAATTATTTTTGAAAAATCGAAAAATGGTAAACGAAATAAGAAACATACACACACACACACACACACAAAATTTCTTATTTTGTGTGTGTGTGTGTGCATGTGTGTGTGTGTGTGTGCGTGTGCGTGTGTGCGTGTGTGTGCGTGTGTGTGTGTGTGTGTGTGTGTTCTTTCAGCAAGTGGGAGGAGGGGAGATAATGAAAACTTTAATGTAAAATACTACTAGTAACTTTCTTCTTCTTTTCATTATTATTATTATTATTATTATTATTATTATTATTATTATTATTATTATTATTATTATCATTATTATTAGTATTATTATTATTATTATTATCATTATTATTAGATATCAATATTAAATTTAGTCAGAAATCATTACTATAAATAATTTTGTTATTATTATTGTTGTTGTTATTATTATTAATATTATTATCATCATCATCATCATCATCATAATTGTTACTGTTATGATTATAGAATGAATTTTAAATTGAAGGCTTTGTCAATAAGAAAGAATCCAATTAAGAAAGAAATGGTTTCTTGCAGATGGGTGGGATAGTGATGGGATGGGATGGGATGCGATGGATGGATGGATGGAAGTGGAGGGGAGAAAGGACAGTTATGTTGTTTGTTATATTTATTGTGTGTATATTTCATTTCTAGAAGAAATAAAATAAAAATAAAAATCAATTAAAAAAAAATATTTACAAACTGCAACAAGTTGTTTCTTGTGATTTTTTAAATTTTTATCTGTTATCTTTTTATTCTTTAAATAAAATGAATTTATTTACAGTTTCTCCTATGTCTTCTTTCAGTAATGGAATTTATATAATTACAAAGAATTTCAGGTAAAAAAAAAAAGAAGAAAATATTATTAATAATAATAATGATAATAATAATGATATGCCCTGATGCAATGCCAGGCAGTGGCTCACATGGCTTCTGATCTTAACTGATTGGAAGTGTTATCATGTACATTGTTTTGTCTTGGTATAAAAAGATGGGCTACAGCAAATATTCTGCTCAATACCACAGATTTGCTTGTCAGTTGCTTGACCTTAACCAGTTGAGCATGTCCCTTGGTGGCTGACGATATGTGCATTTCTGATCAAGAGCAGAAGTAGTGGGGGAGCATCATAGCCATGTGTTGAGAGGAATTCTTTGGGGTTTGGATAATTCACCTTTGGAAACGGGTATTTCATTCAACATCCTTAAACAACCCTTATTCTGGGTCCTTTTGAGCAGGATGGGCTACTCGACCTAACAAAAATTCTAATTGGGCCCTACCTGCAAGGTCATGCGCTGTTTATCTTGATATGAGACCACCAAGTTGTGCACATGGGGTTGTGATTCATGTACCTGGTGTACCCTTATCAGACGGGTTATTATGATGGGTATACTGGGCTTCATATATTTGTACCCCAGTGTCACTTTGATGGCATGCACTGCTCTCTCTCTCACTCAGTAATAATAATAATCTTTTCTACTGAAGGCACAAGGCCTTGAAATTATGGGGGAGGGGCCTAGTCAATTACATCGACCCCAGTGTTTCACTGGTATTTAATTTATCAACCCCGAAAGGATGAAAAGCAAAGTCAACCTCAGCAGAATTGAACTTAGAATGTAGCGGCAAACAAAATACTGCTAAGCATTTCGCCCGGCATGCTAATGATTCTGCCAGCTCCCCTCACCTTAAATGCAATAATAATCATACCTCCTTATCGATATGACTGTCCCAATCAACATAAATCTATCTGTCAAGACCTACCAAAAACTGAGCAAATATAAAGTTCTTGAAATAGAAAGTGGCAAAATGTGGACTATAACAACTATAGAAATTTACCATAATTTTGTTGTTATTTAGCCTCAAATCAAACCTGATACAGCAAACTTATCATCAAAGACATTCCAGCCTCCAGCAACCCGTCTTTTCAGGGATAATCTACTACATTATATACAATGGGTGTGTGATTTAGGTAGGGGGATACTTTGGCTGCTATTTTTAGTGTGTCGAGCAACCAGGTAGAGGCTCTTTCACTGGTTCGATTGCGTGATGAGATTTTTTTACACATATATGTATATATATCATTGGCACTTATCGAACACGAATTTGGCCATTGTCACTATGTAACTTCTGCCTATTATTAATGTGTGTGTGTGTGTGTATTTATATATATGTATGTATGTATATATACCTACAATGGACCCGGAAATTCTTTGCAAACAGCAGCAGTAATTTTCTTCAGCTGAATACACGTCATTGATTGGTTAAAATTGGTTAAAATTACCCAAATACGACAACTTTAACACGAAATAATTTCTAAAATACAAAATTTTGTCAAAAACGGGAAGAGTAAACCCTGTTCTATGTGACACATTCTACCAGTATCCGAAGTTTAAAAGTGTTTAGTTAAAAAAAGAATAATTAAAATATCTGGCCGTCAAATTGAAAGGATCCGAAACCATTCTTTTCCTTATATACACACACACACACACACACACACATATATATATATATATATATGTGTGTGTGTGTGTGTGTGTGTGTGTGTATATAGGTATATATATATATTTATATGCGTTTTTCTCCATTTATTATTATTATTCATATATATATATATATATATATATATAGGTATCTATATATATATAGGTATATATATATATATATATATATATAGGTATCTATATATATATATAGGTATATATATATAAGTTCAAAAGAAAGGAAACAGACAAAAAACAATAACAAAAAACAACAACGTGAGGACGTGATACAGATAGTGTTATTAGACGCTCGGGAAAGGAAAGAGAGAGTATGACGTTTCGAGCGGAGCTCTTCGTTGGAAACAAGGAAAGTCCAAAGAAGGAAAAAACGGAGGAAGAAAAAATCGCCACCGATGTCCAAGAGGTTACATTGTGAAAGGACCGGAAGGGGAAGTGATATATATATATATACCTACATACACACATTAATTTTCAAGATGGCGCATTTGGATGAATGAAAATAAAGCTCTCGAAAAAAAGTTTGAAAACCTCTAAATAGATCGAAGTAACTAAAAGTAAAGCGTTCTCTAGTTTAAATCTATCATTTATTACGTCCAGTATATTATATTTAAAAAGAATATTTCTAATTTGAGACAAAATTTTCCAACGTTAAAATATCAAATCCAACTCGGTACGTAGTTTCTGCAAACGCGACTTGAAAAGAAAAAAAAAAAACAAAAAGGTAACTGCATTGACTACGCTTTTCTCAAATTACGGGCCTGAAAACTCTTCTTTGTTGCTCGAAATACTAAATACCGGAATTACTTTAAACAATGGTTTGTTTACGTACTTTTTTTTTCCGATTAAGAAATCTTCTACGTAAAGGACCGCTGAAGGTAAATAAATTCTGCAGAAGATGGCAATGCAAGAGAGGAAATAGTGAAATGGAAGCGTATAAACGCTCGTTTATACAGAATAAAAGGATAAAATGTCAGAAGAAATGATATAAAGGCCACCTTGCTTCCATTATAGTTCAAAATTTCACATGGCACCAACAGACAAAATGGAAAAGGCGTTGCCCCCAAGGATTACGAGGAAGACGCATTGGAACAGCTATTCTGACTCGTTTGGATTATGGTCTGGCGACTAAGAACACTGGAGGTCTCAACTACCACAGGCTTGACCATGAACCTGTCGGAGAGCGAACGAGACCTTGGCAGTTTGTGTGTGTTTTTTTCTTCTCTGCTTGACAAGCAGCTGAGCTTGGATTCATTACCTGACATGTGGAATCGCAGATGAGGAACGGGCCTACCACCACGGAACGGGAACATTGTCATACCGTCCCCTCGGTCTAACCTTGTTGCTAAGGGAAACCTGCAGCATCTAGGCCTGCAAAAGTGGAGAATTGTAATCTATTTTGTTTTTATCAAGCCAGTCACAAGGCAAGGTAAGAAAAAACCTAAATTTAGATCTTTTCTGTTTGGCTGCACTTTTTGAAGTTTAAAAATTTGGATTTATTGTTATCATTTTCGACGCTGAATCTCGGGACCTAATTCATTTGTTCCAGGAAATTTTCTTTTTATTATTACAGAGATTTTCAAGTTTTATAATTTTTACTTAGTCAGAAAATATAATTTGGAAGCTATCATTGCGTGCATGACTGCAATCGTAAGACGACAAAACATCGTGACTATAGTTTGTGTTTTGAGCATTTAATTGACAATATATATATATATATATATATATATATATTATATATATAAAAATTAAAAATGCAAAATTAAAACAGTACGTTTTTAATTTATTCTTTCACCCCGGCCACTATCTGGCATATACAGGTGCTTGCAATTATCAAGTATTACCTCTAGTAAGCAACACATATTGTAGTTTTAGCATTCTAATGTTAAACGAGAAAATTATAGCAAAGCTATGTGACTGGTGTCAGACGTAGCAAGCAGACCATCATATAACTTGTTAAACATATCTTATATGATGTCTCAATGGTGCACTTTTCCTGCTCCCTTTTTTTATGGTCTTTAGCAATACATTGGTGCCAGGAAACTGTCTATGAACCCAGTAGTGTAGAATTTTAATTGCTAATAATTTCAAGTCATAATAAACCGTTTAATCTTTGCTGTCCAAGCTCAGCTGTTTTAAGAACGTCAGATTTGATAAAAGGTGTTATTAATGTGACATAAGTTGGCTGTGGGACTGGTGACAAACCCATCGACTGATTTTCAATTTATGAACAACATCCTCGGTTGTGAGGGACGACAAACGGACAACATCGGTTGAATTTTCAGTTCGAATATCATTAATACCTGCTGCCATCTTAATGAATAATTGTTTATGGACGGGCAAAGAATTGAAAATATTACATGTTTTGGGGGTTTAATTCAATGGTTCTCAATCGGGGTCTATATGTTCCTTGAGAGTCCATATAAAATTGGGGCGGGGTCCACACGAGCTTTACAACTGTGTTTTAGGTGTCAATGAAAACATTTTGCTTTAGATGTATTTACTACAAGAGCGAGCTTGGTGTTTTTCTCTAGCAATCTACATAGTTCAGCCTACACGAGTTAATGTGTGAAAACCAAAATAGGAGTTTTGAAATAAGTATCTATAAAACTAGTTTACGAACGTTGAATGGCTACGGGGTCCACCAGAGCAGACGAGTAATGAAAGACGTCCATAGATAAAACCATTGGGTTAATGTGTCAGTTGTGGAACCCCGCCTGATAATATAAAATATATCAATATCCTCTGATTGCATATAGTTGTTAAAATTACTGCACCTGGAGTCCCCCCCCCCCCCCCCCCCACAAAAAACACACAAGTTCTGTTTCTGGGATTCTGTGAAAATTCGTCTGTTATTTTCAGAGAATTATGAGAAACCGAAGTGGTTCACTTAAAAAGGCAGAAACTACTAGAACAGCTAGGGTGTCAAATATGTTGTCAGGACAATGATATGGGCATATGTGCATTTACAAGGCTATAAAAATCGCGAAATATAAACACATTATTTTATAGAACTTTTAACTAATATGCATTTATTAGGGAGTTGCTTCTGAAGTTCACAAGACAGTCGAGTCTTTCTTTTCGTAAATCTTTAATAATTGCCCATGTTTCTCTATAAGAATAGTATTGTCATCTTGTATAACCTTTAATTTTCGGGTTATTTTCTGATGTCACTTTGTCATTTCCGGTAGACTGCAGTGTTGTTGCACAGAAACAGAGATTTCCTTTGTCAATGTAAACAATTCTTTCGCTTTTCTTAATTTCTCTCCGTTAACGCAGTGAAAAGTTAAGCAAACGGATATAGAAACATACTGTTATCTGTATGATTAAAACAGCTAGATAAAACGAGATGTCACGTGCGCGTTGAGTTTTTATTCTTTTCCATTTTACGGACTTTCGATGGTAAGGAGTGCTTTGCGATCTCATGATAGTGAAAAAGAAAGAGTAAACAACACATTTTGTAGTTTTAAGAGCAGACAAAAAGAAACTGTAAAAAGTGAAATCGTTCGTAAACACTAGTGTTTTTGTTCAGGATAGTGTCCACGCTTCGCTTGTTACGATGGAAACAGTGTAGCTGTATGTCTGTGGCTTTCGATTGACCAAAATTTGCAAACTTTAAAGGCTATTAACTCTTTATTTATTGATTTACGGTGAAAATGAATTTCATGTCAATAATTACCGAGCGAGAGAGAGAGAGAGAGAGAGAGAGCAGATAAGGAGGCCTGGGTGACAAAAAATATTAGGTCAGACCTTAAAGCTTTCTTTAACTTTATTAAAGAAACGGTTGCAGTATACTACAAGATAGGGCATCTCTTCGAAAAGAATGGCTCCCTTACAAGAAATTCAATGAAGATAAGTGAAAAACTGAACGAACAGTTCCAAAGTGAACAAACTGGCAGATTTCTTTGCTGTTTCACCTGTAACCAAAGAGGCAATGATTGATTACATCAGCATTAAAGAAGATGTAATACTGGCCATAGATGAGGTGGATGAAAACTCAGCTTCTGGCTCTGAAGGATTCCCAACAATCCTTCTCAAATCATGCGAATAAGCCCTTGCAAAACCACTGCAACTTCTTTTCCAGAGCTCCCTTACAAATGGTAAGCTCCCAGGCAAATTGAAGGAGGGAGTAATATGTCCTATCCACAAAGGAAGAAACAGAGCAGATGCTAAAGATTATTGGCCAATCTCTCTGACCTCACACATCAGCAAAGTTGTGGAATGAATAGTCCGCAGGAAAGTAGTGTGTTCTTTGAAGAGAATGACTTGCTGACTGACACACAGCATGGTTTTTGGCCAAGTAGAAGCTGCCTGATACACTTCTTGCAGCACTATGACAGGGGGTTAAAAGCAGCTGCTCAACAACTGAAATGTAGATGTGTTATATCTTGACTTCACGAAAGCATTTGACGAAGTCGACCATGATATGCTATGTCACAGACTGCGTGATCTCTGCATAGTTGGAAAACTTGGAGAATGGCTACATGACTTTCTAAAAGATACAGCTGTCCACAAGGCTTTTGGCTTTTGTGGATATGAAACCTTTGGTAACTCTACAACCAGAAATTAACTTTTTGTTTTAATAATTACTATTCTTTAGAGTGTGTTTCTTTTCTGATATCTTTTATTGACTATATACATATATATATATATATGTATATATATATAAAGCACGATTTATTCATCTCCAGAGTTGTTTGAAAACCGAGGTACTACTGTATATACACAGAAAGACAGACAGATATGTGCACGTGCACACACACGCACATTATATATACATGTGATACAGATATGCATGTATATACACAGGCTTGTACTTTACAGGTGCTGTGGCTGCATAGAATGCACTCATTCCAGTGTTGTATATATGCACCCATGCTGGTGGTACATAAAAAACACCCAATACACTCTGTAAAGTGGCTGGCCTTAGGAAGGGCATCCAGCCATAGAAACCATGCCACGGCAGACAATTGGAGACTGGGCAGCTCCTGTAAAACTGTCCAACCCATGCCAGCATTGGAAAACAGACATTAAGCGATGATGATGGAGAGAAACCAAGTTAGAAAGACGATGAAAGATATCTGTGGAGTGCAACGTCTGTTTAATAACAATGCAAGAATTGTAAATAGAAAATTCCCACTTTCTAGCACCATCTCAACACCCCGACAACACTAACAACAACGACAAGATGTGGTTTAGGAGGGAGAGGCAGAGGGGATGCGCAGGGGTTCATAATGTTAACATTATGTACAGTCAGCTGCAACAAATAAAACCATCTGCTGTTTCGATTTGCAGTGAGAAGAGCAGTTATTCACACACACACACACACACATGCAGACAGACAAGGATTATTGTCTTTGTATGAGTGTGATATACACACATGCTAGCTTTCTGTCTGTGTGACTCTCTCTTGCTCTCTCTGAATGTGTGTGTGTGTGTATGTGTGTACATACATATTTAAACATACATGTACATTCATGTAGGAATATATTTATAAATATGCATATGAATGTATATATATAACTGTAAATAAGTATGTATATATATATATATATATATTTATTATTTATATTTATTATATATATATTCATTATATATTCATTATATATATATAATAAATATAAATAATAGATATATATATATATATATATTTATTATTATTATTACTATTAACATATATATATATATATATATATATATATATATATATACAATGGGCTTCTTTCAGTTTCTGTCTACCAAATCTATTGACAAGGCTTTGGTTGACCCAAAGTTACAATAGAAGACACTTGCCTAAGGTGCCACACAGTGGGACTGAACCTAGAACCATGTGGTTGGGAATCAAGCTTCTTACCACACAACCACGCTTGCATCAATCGAATTCTTTCACAGGGCATTTGTCAACCTGGAGCTATAACAGCTGACACTTATCCAGAGTGTCATGCAGTGGGACTGAACCCAAAACCACATGGCTGCAAAGCAAGCTTCTTAACCACACAGCCATTCATGCTAAACTCTCTTGTGGCTAAGTTTAAAGAAAAACTGGATTATCCACTGCCAGCACCACCACCACCACCGCCACCACCACCGCTACCACCGCCACCGCCACCACCACCGCCACCACCACCGCTACCACCGCCACCGCCACCACCACCGCTACCACCACAACCATCACCAGTTCAATCAACTATCACTACAGGCATCACCACTACCACCTCAACTACAACCACCACTAGCGCCACCAGTTCAATCACAAGTATCACCATGGTATTCTCCACTACCACCTCAACCACAACCACCACCACTATCACCACAGCCATCACCACTACCACCTTAACTACAACCATGACAACTATCACTACTGCCACCACCACAACCACCACCACTATCACCACAGCCATCACCACTACCACCTTAACTACAACCATGACAACTATCACTACTGCCACCACCACAACCACCACCACTATCACCAGCACCACCACCACCACTGCTGCTGCCACCTCTACCTCCACACCCTCTCCTTGTCCAATATTTTCTAATTTCTCAACAATTCAGTTTCTGTCCATTTACTTAATGCTTTGGTAAATATTTGTTTTCTAGGATAAGTGGGAGTGGGGGGAGGGGAAGAAGGGTTGAAGTGAGGTGAGGGGTGTGAGTGGAATGTTTACCACCACCACCACCACCATTGCCTCTAAATAAAAGTGCCAAACCCTGGAACTGTCACCACCACACCACCACCACCACCACAACCAACACTGTCCCTGGCATCTATACCTACACTGCCATCACCACAACTACCACCGCCACCACCACCACAACCACCACCACTGTCAATACTACCAGCATAGTAGTTTCTTGGATGTACCAGATGACCGCAGCTCCCGAAGGGATAAAAGAAAATACTCAACATGAATGGGGTTTGAACCTGGAAAGAGAAGAAATGAAAGAAATACCTAAAAAGCATTTTGTCCAAAGTTCTGCCAATTTAGCAATGTTTTAGTTTCAAATTTTGGCACAAAGCCAGCAAGTTCGGGGCAGTGGGGTAACTCGATTAACCCCACCCCCACACCTCACCCCCTAGTGTTTAATTAGTACTTATTTCATCAACTCCCACCAAAAGGATGAAAAACAATGTTGACCCCAGCGGAATTTGAACTCAGAACGTACTTGACCTGGTATGCTAACAGTTCTACAAAGTCCCCACCTTAGTAATCCTTTTTACTGTAGGCACAAGGCCTGAAATTTAGGGGGAGGGGACTGGTTGATTACACTGACCCCACTGCTCAACTGATACTTATTTTACCGACCCCAAAAGGATGAAAGGCAAAGTCAACCTCGGCAGAGTTTGAACTCAGAACATAGAGATGAACAAAATGCCGCTAAGCATTTTGCTTGGCGTGCTTATGATTCTACCAGAATCATTCTACCACATGATTGGAAAGCTGGCTTTTTGCGGCTATAGTAGAAAATACTTGCCCAAGGTGCTGCATAGTGGAACAGAACCCAAAACCACATGGTCACTTAACCACACAGCCAAGCTCAGACAGAAACAAGGAGCTGAAATTAATTTGATTACTGAAAACGTTGGAGGTGATGCCCCAGAATGGCCATTGTCCAGTGGATGAAATCAGTAAAAGAGTATTGGTACAGACAATCCCGTAATTGTTTTAAAGAAACACGAAATCAATTTTTTGGTCAAATTTGAAAAATTCTGTTGCATTTTCGTTCATGGAATGTCTTTGGGAAATTATAAATGTTACAATCAAAATAAACAAAAACCGAAAAAAAAAAAGGAAATAAGAATAGATAAATAAATTCCAAATAGACTTGGAGAAATTCTTTTCGGCATCTTCTTCCAGACAGTGAATATAGAACTTAATCTACCAATTCTTTAGGTTCTGTCTAATTCTGGAGATGAGATTAAATACTGACAGGAAGTAATTATCGAAAAAGTCAACAAATAATACCTCCTCTTTCTCTCTCTCTCTCTCTCTCTCTCTCCTTTTGTTTTTCTTTTTTTGTGTCTAAGAAATCCTTAGCTACCCACCTACTCACACACATACACACATACACACACACACGAAAGCATATTACATATGAACACATAATAAAAATAGGAAAAATCAAATAAAATGTGTGTATATATAGACACACTCATCTATATATACACACATAAATAGATGCAAAGATAAATATATACATATATCGGTAGTTATATATATATATATATGTATGTATATATATTTGCATCTATTTGTGTATGTATACACACACACACACATACAGATTCGTATATATATGAGAGTATGTACATGTATGTGTTTGTATTTATATGTGTGTGTGTGTGTGTGTGTGTATATATTTATGTAAAAGTACATGCACATGTTTAAGTGGGTGTCTTCACAAGTACCTCTGATACCCTGATGCAATGGAAGGGTGTAATATTTATTTTATTAAATATTTATTTATTCACTTAAAAAAAAATTACAATTTATTATTATATAATATATTTAGTTAGGCATATTTCTGTTTATACATTCATATATTTATTGTATTAAAGCATGTATATTTATATATATATATATATATATATATATATATATATATATATATATATATATATATACATACACACATATATATTTACCATGTGTTTTTAAAGACTGAACAGCGTTGTGCATGTTTGTTTTAAACCAAATATTAATCAATTGTTTTGTTTATGCTCATCTTCCCCCTGGGCCTTTGACATCTTCCATGGAGAACTCTTCTCTGCTATCTATTTTTCTTAACTTCTTAACTGTGAAATTAAATTTCACAATTATTCCGGTAATGATATTAAATATCTACCAAAAATAGGATTGGCGTTTTCTGCAGGTCACATAGAAGTTGCGTGATTAAACTCCCTATATCTCAATAAAAATAGTTTCAAACATGACATCTTAGATAGATAGATAGGTGGATGGATGGATAGACATAGGTATATTGAAATGGTTGAGAGGTTTCCCATGATTAAATTTATATTAAAAAATAGAGGAAATGCTTGGAGAACTTTATTATAGATAAAAGAGAGAAACTATTTACAGTTTTATCAAAATATGCTACCGGTTTCAATCATTTTAAAAAATGATTTAGTCATACTGAAATAAAATAAAAATGAATCAAAACAAAAGATGATCTGGTACACAAAACTGTTTTCTGCAGTTAAGGGTAATGAAATTTTGCGTGGATATATCTGATTTCGGCAGTGAGAAGGTTGGAAAAGTGACTGATAGAATTAGTACGAGGCTTAAAAAATAAGTACTGGAATTGATTCACTTGACTAAAAACTTTTCAAGGTGATGCCCCAGCATGGCCACAGTCTGAACATTTTATTATATAGCTAAATTAAATGTTCTTTTCAAGTCTTTCCAAACTGCATTTTCTTTTCTATCTTTATGTATGTATGCATTATCTACCTATCTATCTACCCATCTGTCTGTCTATCCGTCTATTTACTTATTTGTTTGTCTATCTACCTGTGTATCTACCTGTCTGTCTGTCTATCTACCCATCTGTCTGTCTATCCGTCTATTTACTTATTTGTTTGTCTATCTACCTGTGTATCTACTTATCTATCTGTCTATCTACCTGTCTGTCTGTCTATCTACCTATCTCTCTGTTTAAGACTCTTCTTGTGGAGCTTCTTACTGGGAGATTTCTGAGATTCGTTTGTAAAGGTGAGGAGAAGTGGTGCAAGAATGATTGGTGTGGTTCTGGAATCAGAAAGTAGAATACGGAAGTTGAAGATGGATTTATCTTTCATGGGAGGATGGATGTTTTTTTTTTGTACGCTCCACGGACCCGTTTCAGCCTGACAGGCCATTCCATCACTCACTTATCAGTGTGAAAGCATTGCTGCACACCATGGATTCACATTCTCAAAGAAACGAAGGGAATACCATTTCATTACGGAACTTGGTACCATTGTTAGTTACTGACGTGTTTAGATTACCCTTTTAGCATTTAGATAACTCTGTCAAATGTAATGCTTATTTATTTGCATTCTTTTGCTTTAATCAGGCATTATCTCGTAGCTTTGTGACTTCAATAATGTGAGTGAATATTTTTAGAATGACATTGTAGGATAGATGTGGGAAACCAGATTTGGCTGTTCTATATTTTAGAGATGAGGAATCATGCACATTATTTACATTGAGCACAAATCAGGTAAGCGTATTTTGGCTAGATATGGCCAGATTAACCATTCAGCATTCAGATTACTCGATCACATATAAAGCTTATTTATTGTTTGGAATTAGCCATGCATTATCTCATAGCTTCGAGATTTTGATGATGCGATTGTTTATCTTTAGAATGACATTGTAGGGTAGGTATAAGAGGCTGGATCTGATCAGTTTTGAACATAAAACAAGGAGAATATTCAGGCTGGATATGGCCAGTTTTATACACTAAAGGGTTAATGGTATTTTTCCCCTCCCCTTTTACTCTTACCCTTCCTCTTAGTTCATTATACCATTTCTTATCCTTCAACTTCCCCCTCTCTTCGTCTCACTCTTGACTTTACTTGCCTCTCCTCATTCCTTCTTACCTCTCATACCTTTTGTCTTATCACTTCATGTTCATGTATGAGGCTCAAGAGGTCCTGCATTCCTTATCAGCTGCACCCAGGCCTTTTTTTTTGTTTTTAATAAACCCTACTGAATCTCATTAATTACTTTGCTTTCAACTTTTCCTTGAAGAAGGACTCCCAGCAAATTCATGGTACACTTTTTATGAGCATGTGGATGTAGAAAAAGCTACCTTTACTCTTTTAATTGTTTCAGTCATTTGACTGTGGCCATGCTGGAGCACCGCCTTTAGTCGAGCAAATCATCCCCAGGACTTATTCTTTGTAAGCCTAGTACATATAATTGAAGAAACATATTCTTAAATTAATGACTTTATTTTATAAGAAAATCTTAAAAAGAAACAGAAAAGTCCTTTGGAAAGATGCCGTTTTATGTCTAAGTGCTTATCTTTTCTTGTACTTTGCTTTTCATAGTTGATCATTTTCTCTCCTTTTTTTTTCTGAAAATGGCAATATTTAAAATTTTCTATTTGCACAAATGTCTAGTTGTTCATTATTTGAAGCATTTCCAAGATATATAGCTTTTATTTGTTGCTTATGTATCCTTACTCAATGTATTAATTCTTATCCTGTTTGTCCGATGTAATTCTCATTGCTTTGTGTGTACATGATGCAGTAAATGTTTTTTTTTGTTTTGCAATTCATCTTTGCATTAACCTTCAATTCCTTCTCATTCTTGTGTATTTTGGTTGTCACCTGTTCCAGAAATAAGGTCTCAACATTTTGTCACATCGTTTCTTCTTTTGATTTGAATTTCGCCATTTTTACGAGCCCTTGAAAAATTGGTGGTTGTCTTTGTTGTTGCTAATTTGTGATTCTTCCAATTATTTTCCTGAGATTTGATGATTGGTGTTAGACTGGAAGGTAAAATATGGCTGAATATAAGAAGTTATGGTTTTTTTCGGATCATGGATAATTACAAATGGAATTTTTTTACTTGTTTCAGTCATCTGACTGTGGCCATACTGGAACATCAACTTGAAGGGTTTTAGTCAAACAAATCGACCCTAGGACATATTGTTTCTGAGTACTTGTTCTATCAGTCTCTTTTGCTGAACTGCAAAGTTATGGGGATGTAAACACACTAACACTAACTGCCAAGTGGTGTGAGGGGACAGACACACACACACACATATATATATATAATAGGCTTCTTTCAGTTTCTGTCTACCAAATCCACTCACAAGGCTTTGGTTGGCCCAAGGCTATAGAAGACACTTACCCAAGGTGCCACAGAATGGGACTTCGTTTTTTTTTTACTCCTCATTGAGAGGATTTCTTTCACCCTGTTTATAGTTTTTCAGGTAGTTTTGTTTCCGAAGGAATATATTTGGTGCTTTTGTCCTTTTTTCTCCCTTCCCTATACACTCGGTATCTCTATTTCTCATCTATCTACACCTTTATTCCACTGGTGCTGCTCTCCACCTTTCCTCTTCTGTTGCCGACCAATTCCTCCTTACTCAATCATTTCTATTTCCTTCATCTTTGATAACGAATCCCCTTTGATAATGAATGACCATGGGATTGCACCTAGAAAGTTACCCTCTGAGGGATATATCCGGGCAAGATTGTTTATGGAAGACCAGCCGTCGACCCATGCATATCAGCATTCCCTCTCCATGTCACCAATGTCATCCAAGTGAAAGGCAAAAGTGGACACAGCTTGGCACCAGTGACATTACAACTCATTTATATATATATATATATATATATATATATATATATATATATGAGTGTGTCTTTGTTTCCATGTTTGTCCCCATCACCACTTGACAACTGGTGTTGGTTTTTTTAAGTCCCTCTAACTTAGCGGTTCAGTAAAAGAGGCCGATACAATAAGTACTAGGCTTAAATAATTCCAGGGGTCGATTTGTTTGACTAAAACCATTCTAGGTGGTGCTCCAGTCAAATGACTGAAACAAGTAAAAGAACATGTAATTTTTATAATGCTTATAAAGAAACCCTGGTATTCATATGTATATCGGAGACCCTTTGGGAAAATATCAATGACTTGTAGGGATATGGTATTTTGTTATGCAGCCAAAATATTCTATAAAGTATATTTAAACAATTTTATAAGTCAATATCGTGTTCTACTGTGTTAGCAGTGCACTTTACATCATTTGTGAAGGTTAAAACATCTATAGAATATCAGAAAAATTAGTGTAAGTAGGGAATTTAATGTAAAGAAGGACTTGTTTATGCCAAAATGCTTTAAAGCTTCTTCATGGCATCTACTAAACCTTTTAAAGACAGCTTATACATCTCTATTTCAAGAGTTTTTCAGGAGTAAAATAGTGCCCTCATGAATCTACCAATTCCCTGGTTAAAGAATTTAAAATCCATCCATCTTCTCCACTCACTGGTCCTGGAATGTGGTGGTAGGGTCCCCAAGGACTTGTGTTGTCCAATGGGTCCTATCAGTAGCCAATGTTATGGAACATTCTGGCTGGATTCCCAGGCATGACCAACTGAGACTATGGGTATTACCCAACCATCTCAATCTTGGTCTACCCCCAGGTCTTCTGTGAATCGGTTTGGCTTAGATGAATCTGTCTTGTGATTATCTCCTACATTTTAACCACATGTCTGTCATACTGGAACTGTAAGACCTCAGTGCTGACATGTAGCAACTTGACTTTTTAAATCAATTATCTTTCCGATCTTCAAGCTATGTACCCCCGTTAAGTAACATTACTCCTATAGATCTTTTCAAGCAGTGGTTTCTCAACTGGGGGTCCACATAACAAAATAGTAAATTAGGGATCCACAATAGTATATAAAGGGCCCCTGAAAAAATTTTGCTTTAGATGTATGTATTGCAAAAAAACAGCTGGGTTTCTTTGTCTAACATTTTACATAGTTCAACCTACACAACTTAACGTGTGAAAAACAAAATGGGAATTTTGAGAGAAGTTTCTACAAAACTAATTTTTAAACAAATGACTATGGGCAGGATCCACCAGAATAAAATAGTAATCAAAGGGGGCCCATGGTTGAGAACCCCTGCTTTAACCCTTTTGTATTCAGATTTCTTTGTCAAATGTGATGCTTATTTATTTATATTGTTTTGAATTGATCATGGATTATCTCACAACTTTGATAATGTGCTTGCATACTTTCCCAGTGACATTCTAGGATAGGTAGGAGGGATCAGATTTGGTTGGCTTGCACTACATACATCTAAAAAGGTAGCGAGGTGGCCGGGCGAAATGTATAATAATAATATATTCCAATCGTTTATAGAATGATACATTAAGGAGCTTTTTTTTTTTATATGAGTACTACTGGATTACCTGAATCCATATATATGTGGCAGAAGCAGTATTAATACCGAAAGGTAATATTTATTATCCCCCACCTGGATGTGGATGTTCTGTTACAGTAAACTATTCTGTGGCTCGTGGTAACTGCTACAATATAGTTAGTTTTAATGGAATGTCCACATTTAAGTGGAGACATATTTATTTCTTTACTGCTCACAAGGGGCTAAACATAGAGGGGGACATACAAGGATAGACAAAGGGCTTAAGTCAATTACATTGACTCCAGTGTATAACTGGTACTTAATTTATCGGCCCTGAAAGGTAAAGTGGACCTTGGTGGAATTTGAACTCAGAGCATAACGGCAGATGAAATACCGTTAAGCATTTCGCCTGGCGTGCTGACGATTCTGCCAGCTCAGATTCTGAGAGGTAATATTTGTCGCTAACGGAGACAAATATTACCTCTCATTATATCAGTGTTATACTGGTGGCAGCTGATGAAGGATATGTTCTCTATGTGGCCTGTGTGTTTTCTGTACCTTGTTTATCATTTTGTCCATGTTTTTTTTGCAACGTCCTGTACCCAGATATGCATCTATATGTACATGTAGATGAAGGTATGTACATATATATGCATATATTATTTGTATATATATATATATATGTAATTATATATATACATATAGTTGATGTAGTCCTAGATATACTGTCCTGCAAAAAAAAAAGTGGAGAGGTGATAGTTGCAGCTGGCAAACCTTTAGGTTGGTCTTGTAGTATCTTTCTTTAGCTCAACCAACAAACTACAAAAATAAAGAAACAAACAAACAGACACATAGTAGCTGTCGCTCCGCTTAGCTGTATTCGGGTGTTTTTTCTGTCTTTTTTTTTCAGCTGATGAATAACAAATGAACATGCCAAAAAAAAAAAAATAATAAAAAATAGTACTGTACAAATATATTTTTTATACATATGACAGTAATTGTTATTTTTTGTTTTTAGTGTTTTTTTTTGTTTTTTCTTTCTTTTTTTTTTTTCTTTTTAATACCAGAGAGGAAAAATACACAGAGTCCATTCCATTGAGGTTATTATTCTTAACGGAAAAGCACTCCTTGTCTTGAAATTCAACTGCATCCAAAAAAATTCTACATATCACGAAGAAATCAGTCAATACACAGGAGCAAACAATCTCAATTAACATTATTATTATTATTGTTATCATCATCGTTATTTATTTTTTATTATGATCATCGTTATTGTTGTTGTTCTTGTTTTCTCATTTTTTTTTTTTTTGTTTCGTTCTGTTTTCATAATGGTGGATTTTATTTTTTGTATTATTTTAAAATCATTTTTGTCTTTGTCTTTTATTATTAATTTTTTTTTTTTTTTTACATTTCTTTATAATTTTCTTTTTTATATCCCTTTGTTGTTTTGTTTTTTAAATTTCGTCTTTCCTTCGACGTTTCTTCATAATTTCTCTTTCGTAAATTTAATTTTTTTCATAAATTTAAAAAATTTCTTTGGAAGTGTGGGGTGGTAGGGAGGGGGGGTAACATGACAGGATGGGGGAGTCAGGTAGTGGCACAAAGATGTGATAATAATAATAATAATAATAACCCCAGAGTTTCTTCTGGTTTTCGAGTCTTCAATGTTGTTGATGTTAGCGCCATTTTATTCTTTTAAGGGTTTCAATGAAACATTTTAATCCTTAAGGGTCATCAAATTAAAATCAAACCATGCCCTTTCTTGTTGGTTTTTGATCATGTTTTTTTAAGGATTGTGGAAAGTAGACTGGGAGGGGGAGCAGGGATGAAGGTCAAACGAGGATGATGGTCAAGAATTTAATATCAGGCATGAGTTCCATTTGGCAGAAGAAATGGAGGTTGAGGCAGAAGGGGTGGGCTTGTACCTCTTTTCTTTTTTTTGTTTTACTCCTCTTTGTTGTTTTTATTCACTCCCATTTGTGCCATAACCCTCCCCCCCACCCAAACAGATGAAAAAAATAAAAGAAAACTGTCCCCCACTGGAAAGAGTAACTTGGAATTAGATGTAGGGTGAGTTGGGGAAGAGTGAACAGGGCCGGGTCAGAAGTTGATGTAGGAGTTGTGGAGTTGAAAGAAATGTTGAATTGGAGTGAGATGAAGAATGGTTGAAGTAATGTGAGAAGTTAGGGTTAACCCCCCCCCCCCCCCCCAAAAAAAAAACAGAAGGAACCACTATGATAGGGTAGAGTAGCCACAAGCAATCTCCCTTACCCCAAGTATATGCATGGGTGGCAAAGGAGAAGAAGAGCGATAGAGATAAAGAAAAAAACAAAATTTTCCCTGGACACAATGTTTGTAAATGTATATAGATTATATGTCTCATCATTGAGATTAAATATATACACACATCACATACATATATGCATGTGTTTATATATATACCTTAACTGGGTGGCCTTATAACTTAGAGAGAGAAAAAAAACCCCCACAAAATTTTCATTGATTATCATGTATGTATATATAATTTGAAAAAGCACACAGAATATCACTCTTTTACTTGTTTCAGTCATTTGACTGTGGCCATGCTGGAGCACCGCCTGTAGTCGAGCAAATCGACCCCAGAACTTATATTGAAGACACTTGGTCAATATTTCTTTTTACTAATCAAGAAATACCTTAGAATCTTGTGCAATTTTTCAATACTTTCTGGTATTTCTTCAAAGACCAGACTCTGACCGTTGAAGAAATAACTAGAATGTTTTCGAAACAACTGTATCAGTCGTAAGGTATCAACACGTCTTAGTAAAAGCTACTCACATACATACCTATAGGTAGAAGGGCAGATAAACAAAGGTAGGTTTAATGCATACATTTACATATAAAATGCAGAGAATGGAATAAAGAAGAAATAAATGGTCTCATCTTAATAGCTGTTTTAGGAGCACTACGGCTTATGCACATTCATATGTAATAAAGACCCATGATGATGTATGTAATAACAAGTTTCAATGGGTCTGTTAGGTGTAGCCAGGTGGCCCTCACCAGAAGAAAATGACAGGTGATTGGAGATGTGATATGTCAGTTTCAAAATATAAATTTCAAACTCTTTGTATTGAGTTCTTTTGCCTTTAGTTTGTAAACAAATGCATTTACTTAATTGTGTGATTGTTATCTCTTTCTTTTGCCATTTTTCTTCTTTTTCTGATGAAGTACTAGTGTCCAAAACATTAAGGATCCTTTCCCTTTCCTTCTAAGCATTAGGCTAATAACACCTTTGTTAAATCTTGTCTCTTGTGTTTTTAGTTCATTTATCTTTATAACATACACTCACACACACACATTCTCATTAGGTCAGTGTAATGCAAGATTACAAAGAACTGCTGTTGTTTGCCAACTGTCAGTTCACAACATACACACATCAACACCAACCAGAAGTAGCATTTTTTGTAACTCTATCCTACACAGAGACAAACAGCAATATGTACATTATATTTCTCCTTGTTTTTCTTTCTAAATCTAATCAACCCTCCCAATACACCTCTTTTCCCCACCAACAAGATGAATTTTAAAAATTTAGCTACCTAGGGTTTTTGCCTGATGTTATTGTTAGCAAGTTGGATGCATACGATCTGAGTCCATTAATAAACTCAATGTACATTAAGTCCAAGCAAAGTTGACTTAAGCATAATTATTCATCCGAAATTCTGTCTCGGGGTAAGCAATTCAAAGGGAGAAGACAAGTCGATTACATCGTCAACCCCCAGAACATCACTGGTACTTTATCTTATCGACTGTTCCCCCCCCCCTGCTTCCCCGAGAGAATGATAAGCCAAGTTAACATTGGCAGAATTTGAACATAGAACATAAGTAACAAGAAAAATTGGTACAAAGCAATTTGTTCTGCTGCACTAATGATTCCGTTGGCTTATGTATTAGAATTAATAATAATAATAATAAGTTTATCATCCAACACAGTTTTGTTCACATTAGTTTACTGCTAAGGGTAGAAGATGTTGGAATATGTGCTATGGTCACCATGTATGTGGATGTATATATATATATATAATCAAATACACAATAGTATACTGTTTGCTAGTTGGTTGGATCAATGAAAAAGTACTCAATCCAGTGAAAGATAAATATCATTTAATAAAAATAGGAATTATATTTGTGGTTTCTATTCATAGGACGCAGTATGCTATACAAGTTCCTCTGATTACTGCTCGGTCTTCCCATCAAATAAACCCTGTTGTTATTAAATGATATATAACACGTACTCTAACCAATTCATCATGAGAAAGAGGAAAACAAAAGAAAAATGGAGTGCAATGATAGTGGGGGGGGGGCACAAAAGGACAAGAGTGGTGGTAGGAAATCTATGAGATGACCAAAAAAAAAAAAGTGGGGGAGGGGTGAAGTTGTGAGCAAATCTGATGGACCTGGGTCGCGTGGAGAGAGGGTGGGGCGAGAGTAAACGGGTAGTGGGGAGAGGAGCTGCTGCTGATGATACTTTCGTGAATGGTAGAGCTGGCTGCGGCAGCAGCAGGAGTCAAGGTTGCAGGTTTGTAGCGAAGGAACAACCCCCACCTCACTCCTGCACCTGCCCAATCACCCACCCATCCCACCCCACTTCCTGGAACCACGTTGCTAGAGGTAACTGAGCTCCAGAGCATGGTGCAGGGCTGCCAGATCGGAATGGTTCGAGATCCGCCAAAATGGCCAGTTCATCTAGAGAAGAATGAAAGAAAAAAAATAATTAATTAACATAAAACAAAAGTATTAATTTAAGAACTAAACAAATCCAAAATCAACATAAGTGTATATATATATATATCATCGTTTAACGTCCGCTTTCCATGCTAGCATGGGTCAGACGATTTGACTGAGAACTGGTGAAACTGGATGGCAACACCAGCCTCCAATCTGATTTGGCAGAGTTTCTACAGCTGGATGCCCTTCCTAACGCCAACTACTCAGAGAGTGTAGTGGGTGCTTTTATGTGTCACCCGCACAAAGGCCAGTCATCAATATATATAAATATATAAATAAAAAAATATATATATATATAATTATATATATATATTTATATATATATAAATATATATTTATATATTTATTTATATGGGAGAATGTACGAAAAAACAAAAGCAACAACAGACGAGGACAGGTGGTGTAAACAACAAAAGGATGTATTAGTATGACGCTCGGGAATACGGGTTAGGGTGTAAGAGAGGGGGAAGATGGGTATGGGAGGGGAGAGTGAGAGAGGGGGGAGTGAGAGAGAGTAAGAGAGGAGAGAAAGAGTAGGGGTGAAGAGAGGTGAAGAGGCGTACAAAGAAGCAGGAGGAGGGGGTTAGATGAAGAGGGGAGGGGAGTTGAGCCCATGTGACGCAAAGGAGCGAAGATTAATCCCTGTTCACGGCGCAAACGGGAGTCCGGATGGCCCCTGTGCATGGACAATCCAAACACAGACAGGTGTTGCTGCAAAGAGTGGCCGGCAGAATGGAAGTGGCGTGACACCGGGGTGTCATTGCCAACGTTGATGTCTCGGAGGTGTTCCGCGAATCGGTCGGCCAGGCAGCGCCCCGTTTGTCCGATGCACAGAGAATGGCAGAGAGAGCAGGAGAGGCAATAGATGATGTTGGTAGAAGTGCAGGTGAAGGAGTCGGTGATGCGATAGGGTCGGTGATGGGTGCTGGTGCGGCAGCGTGGGCGGGAGCAGGGGAACAAGCCAGGTTGGGAGGTTGGGTTGGGGAAGAAGCTGTGGACCAAGAGGTCCCGGGCTCGTTTGAAGGAGGGGAGGGGTCGATTAGGGAAGATGTGGGAGGTGGAGGGGTCGGACTGGAGGCGCCGAAAAGCTCGGAGAATGGAGCGTTGGAGGGGTAGGGTGGTGGGATGGTAGGTGAGGGGAAAAGGGAGGCGGGAAACGGCAGGGCGGGTTCGGGGGGGAGAGAGCAGATGCACGGTCCACAGAACGTGCTCTGGCAAGGGCGGTGTGGATGGTGGTGGGTGGATATCCACGCAGGCTAAAGTGGTGAGCCATGAGTTGAGACTGAGTCTCAAAGTCATGGCTGTCGCTACAAAGTCTGCGTAGACGGAGGAATTGGGAATAGGGGATGGAAAGTTTTGTTTGTCTAGGGTGGGAGGAGGAGAAGTTGAGATAGGAGTGTGAGTCTGTGTGTTTGTAGTGGATGGAGGTGCTAAGGGCGGAGTGGAGGATGATGACCGAAATGTCGAGAAAGGGGACAGAGGTGTCAGAGACAGTACAGGAGAAGTGGAGGGCAGGATGGAAAGACTGAACGAAAGAGGAACGAGTCAAGATGTTCGCGGGAGAGTGAGGTGGCACCGATACAGTCGTCGATATACCGACCGTATAGTTCGGGAGTAGGACCAGTGAAGGGAGTAGGACCAGTGAAACTGGAGAATATTTGAGCCTCAACATAACCATATATATAATATATATATATATATATTATATATAATATATATATATATTTATTTATATATATATATATATATTATATATATTATATATAATATATATATATATTTATTTATATATATATATATATATATTTATTTATACATATATATATTTATTTTTACGGCCTCAAACATCTCATACCTTCGCGCTTTAGTCTGCCCTCTATTATTTATCTTGTTTCTCTCCATGAAATTCAATTGAAATCAGTTTTTGTCTTAAATTCATACTTATTCATTTTCTAAGCTTCCTAAATTCATGCTACGTATATATTCTATTCACCTAGATTTCATTGCTCTTTTAAAAATTACGATTTATGCATTGTTGTCTCTCAAATATTTAAAATCTACGATTAAGAGCCCTATCTCCTCGCTGATGGTACACTCACCCTCCCACCCCCTCCACCGGAAGTGCATTCCTCTGTCATCCTCGGCTGTCTCCTGGAACCCATCTAGTGGCCTTGGCCATCCTCTCCCCTACCTTTGGGTAGCGCATTATGTTTGCAGGTTGTAGGTACTGTTTTGCTTATGAATTCTTCCAATTGTAAGTTTTCTTTTCAGGTACACGACACTGCTTTTCCCCTTCCCAGGCTACAGGCCCACACACCCAACACCCATACTGTTAGGATTGGCACTCTCAACGTCGGCACGCTGAAAGGTAGATCTGGTGAAATTGTTGAGATGCTTGAACGGAGACGCGTAGATATGTGCTGCATCCAGGAAGTAAGATGGAGAGGAGGTTCTGTGAGGTTCCTCACAGGCAAAGAACACAGGTACAAGATTTTCTGGGCAGGGAACACTGACGGGGTCGGGGGCGTAGGAATACTTCTAGCGCAGAAATGGGTGGATAAGGTAATCGAGGTCGTTAGAGTAAGTGACAGAGTACTTAAGATCAGACTAGTGCTTCATCATAGATTAGCTACTGTCATCTCAGCCTATGCACCTCAACAGGGGCTACCAGATGGTCTGAAAGACCAATTCTATGACACCCTCTTGCAAACTACCTCGTCGACGAGTGACAGGGACCTTCTCTTTGTGGCTGGAGACTTCAACGGTCATGTCGGAGGCTATGGCTTCGGTTCCCGCAACGAGGAGGGAACCAGACTGCTGGAGTTCTGTGATGCAACCGATCTTATGGTCTGCAATACCAACTTCAGGAAACCTGCCAGTCACCTACCGCTCCGGCAGACACTCTAGCCAAGTCGACTACATCCTCGCCAGAAATAGGGAAAGAGGGCGGCTTATAAATGCCAAAACCTACCCTGGCGAAGAATGTACCCCACAACATAGATTAGTAGTTAGGGATCAAGGCAAAATGGGTGCCCAGAATTAGACAGGCTTGGAGGAGAAGGGTGTGGAAGCTTAAAGACCCTGCAAACGGACAGAGACTTAGAGACAAGTTACTTGAAGCATTTAACGAAATAGAAGGGGATATAGCATCATACAACGTGGAAGACAATTGGAGATTTCTGCGGGACAACCTGTTGAAAGCCACCGACCAGATTTGTGGGTGGTGTAAGGTCCCCTCCCGACCCAGAGTAACGTGGTGGTGAAACAAGGAGGTAGACAGGACTATTAGACAAAAGAAACAGGACTGGAAGAACGGTGGTAGCAGGGAATTGTATCAATGTGCCAGAAGGGAGGCTAGGCGACAGGTTTATTTAGCCAGAGGGGAAGCAGATAAGGAAAGATTTGCCAATGTTCTGCGCCGTGAGGACCAAAGACTCGAGGTATTTCGTGTTGCAAGACAGTGTAGGAGAGAGAATAGTGATGTTGTAGGAGAGAAATGTGTTCGCATGGATGATGGTACGCTTGCACTAAATGAGGATGCAAAGAAAGAGGTCTGGAGATGTCACTACAATAGATTGCTTAATAAAGAGAATGAATGGGAGAAAGAGAGCCTGCCGTATGTCGACCCAATAGAGGGACCAGCTATCCGAGTTGATAGTACCAGGGTAGATAAAGCAATTAAGAGTATGAAGACCGGGAAAGCCCCCGGCCCATCAGGAATCACTGCAGAGATGCTCAAAATATCTGGCAGTGTTGGCTATAGCCTAGTCACCCGTATTACGAACCAGGTGATACACGAAGGAGTCATACCCAATGACTGGTGTAGCAGCATCATAGTCAACTGCTACAAAGGTAAAGGTGACGCTTTAGATACAAATAATTACAGAGGCATCAAGCTGTTAGATCAGGTTATGAAAGTTACAGAGAGGGTCATAGCCCAACTAATTAGGGAGCGAATCAATTTAGATGAGATGCAGTTTGGGTTCGTGCCAGGTAAAAGCACTACTGATGCCTTATTTCTAGTGAGACAGTTGCAGGAGAAATACCTAGCTAAGGATAAACCTCTGTACCTGGCTTTCGTTGACATGGAGAAAGCCTTTGACAGGGTCCCCCGATCCCTTATCTGGTGGTCAATGAGGAAACTTGGGATAGAAGAATGGTTAGTGAGAGCTGTGCGAGCCATGTACAGAGATGCTGCCAGTAAGGTGAGGGTTGGAAATGAGTACAGCAATGAATTCCGGGTAGAGGTAGGGGTCCACCAAGGTTCCGTCCTCAGCCCCCTCTTATTTATCATAGTCCTCCAGGCAATCACAGAGGAGTTCAAGACAGGTTGCCCCTGGGAGCTCCTCTATGCTGATGACCTTGCCCTAATTGCGGAGTCACTATCAGAACTAGAGAAGTTTCAGGTGTGGAAGCAAGGTCTAGAATTGAAGGGCCTTAGAGTCAACCTAGCTAAAACCAAAATCCTAATAAGTAGGAAGGTAGATAAAACACAAACCCCTTCAGGTAGATGGCCCTGCTCAGTATGTAGAAAAGGAGTAGGTAGTAACTCTATAAGATGTACCCGGTGCAAGCTATGGACACATAAGAGGTGCAGCAACATCAAAGGCAGGTTAACTAGCAAGTTAGTTTTTGTTTGTGGCAGATGTTCAGGTGCAATAAAGACTGTAAACAAACAGGAAACAACTTCTATCTCATTCCAGGGTGAAAAACTAGAGGTAGTCGATTGCTTCCGCTATCTGGGCGACCAAGTTAGTAGTGGGGGTGGGTGCGCTGAAAGTGTAGCTGCTAGAATAAGAATAGCCTGGGCAAAGTTTAGAGAGCTCTTACCCCTGCTGGCGACAAAAGGACTTTCTCTCAGAGTAAAAGGCAGACTGTATGACGCATGCGTACGAACAGCCATGCTACATGGCAGTGAAACATGGGCTGTAACTGCTGAGGACATACGTAAGCTCGCAAGGAATGAAGCCAGTATGCTCCGTTGGATGTGTAATGTCAATGTGAATACCCGTCAGAGTGTAAGTATCTTGAGAGAAAAGCTGAACATTAGAAGCATCAGTTGTGGTGTGCAAGAGAGACGATTGCGCTGGTATGGACATGTGGTGAGAATGGATGAGGATAGCTGCGTGAAAAAGTGCCACACCCTAACAGTTGAGGGAACCCGTGGAAGAGGTAGGCCCAGGAAGACCTGGGCTGAGGTGGTGAGGCAAGACCTTCGTACATTGGGCCTCACCGAGGCGATGACTACTGACCGAGACCTTTGGAAATGTGCTGTGCGTGAGAAGACCCGGCAAGCCAAGTAAGATCGTTGCCAGTGCCCCTGGACTGGTTCTTGTGCGGGTGGCGCATAAAAGACACCATTTCGAGCGTGGCCGTTTTCGTAAAAGCACCCACTACACTCTCAGAGTGGTTGGCGTTAGGAAGGGCATCCAGCTGTAGAAACTCTGCCAAATTAGACTGGAGCCTGGTGTTGCCATCCGTTTCACCAGTCCTCAGTCAAATCGTCCAACCCATGCTAGCATGGAAAGTGGACGTTAAACGATGATATATATAAATATTTATTTTTATAAATATATATATATATATAATTATAAATAAATATATATATATATATAATTATAAATAAATATATATATATATATAATTATAAATAAATATATATATATATATATATATAATTATAAATAAATATATATATATATATATATAATTATAAATAAATATATATATATATATATATAATTATAAATAAATATATATATATATATATATATAATTATAAATAAATATATATATATATATATATAATTATAAATAAATATATATATATATATATATATAATTATAAATAAATATATATATATATATAAATAAATATATATATATATATAATTATAAATAAATATATATATATATATAATTATAATATATTATATATATATATATTTATAATATATATATTATATATATATA
>NC_142950.1:31493008-31515508 GCF_046866305.1 Octopus bimaculoides | reverse complement strand
ACCCTATATTTTTTGTAGTTTCAGCTCAGAGCTGCAGCCGTGCTGGAACACCTGATTTTTGAATATATATATATATATATTCAAAAGGTTATTGCATTGATATTAATTCACTTGTTACCTATATATTCACCATTCTGAAGTAACACATGCTTCCCCTTCGCCCTTCCCCCCCACCCCCACCCCACCCCGATTCCCAGTTGTGAAGGGGTCATCATGGTTGTGGATGGGGAGGTGTGTGTTTTCCCCCCTCCCCCCCCCACCTTGAGAAAAGGCCTGTGTTACAAAGTTGTCTAACAATAAAAAGAGAAAAAGGGGTGCAGTTCATTCTTGCTGCTTTTGGTTGCCCCTGTGGCAAATAAGGGGCTGGGGGGTTCATCATCACCATCATCATCGTTGTCATCACTGTTTTTGTTTCCATTTGCCTCTTTCTGCTTTGTTGTATAATAATAATAATAATAATAATAATAATGATATCTCTTGTGATGTAAATCTTTTGTTGTTGTTTATGTTGCTAATCCAGTAATTTCCTGAATACAAGGAGGGAAGCATAAGGGGGCCAATGCAGGGGGTGGGGGCAATGTTAAAGGTGTGTTGAAGAGAAAGAGGGAGGGAGAAAGGGAATATATGGGAGGTGATGGAGGAGCAGGGGTGGGTTCTTGTCAGTTTATTTATGGCCCTTTAAGCATTGGTGCTTGATAATGGAGGCGGGGTGGGGTGGCTGAGGGGGACGGGGTGGTGGTGCTGGTTTTGGTTTTTTAGGGTCCTTGAGAAGTGTAAAAGAGCTCAGGCCTAGGTATGAGGTATGTTATGGAAGGGAGAGGTGAGAGAGACTGGGTGGTGGTGGTGCTGCTGGTGGCGGCGGCGGTGGTGGTGGTGGTTGTTGCTGTTGTTACTGGTGGTGCAGCAGCCAGCCACTCTTGTGTTTCATTGTGTTATAATAATAATAATAATAATAACAATAATAATAATAATAATAATAATAGTAATAATTTCTTTTATTAGCCACAGGGGCATAGATGAGGGGAACAAGTAACAACGATAACAACAACAATAATAATGATTTCATTATTGGCCACAAGGGCCAAACACAGATAGGGACAGTGCAACAACAATACAAGGGACAAGTAGGTTGTTGAACAATGCTAATAATAATAATAATAGTAATAAGAATAATGATAATAATAGTAATATTAATGACGATGATGATGACTATTAATGATAATGATATTAATAATAATAAAATTTAATAAGGCAACAAAAAAAAAATCTCAACAAGGAATAATGTTTTTTTTTTTTAATCTCCAGAAAAAGTTTCATGAATAAAAAAAATAATCATTCTTAAAGAAAAAGGACAAAAAAAAAAAAAACTAGCTGGTGTTTGTGGGTAGTAGGAGACGATGGGGTAGGAGGGGCTAGGAAGGGGTTTGAATGTAAAATCTTGTTGTTGTTGTTGTTGTGGGAGAGGGAGAGTTTCTGCAGTTCAGTTGATTTTTTTTTTTTTTTGCTTGAGCTGCATGCTGAGGAGGGGAGAAACCCCTGTTTCCCTCCCAACCAAACTATATAACTGGAAGGGGTTCCCTCCCTCCTTCTCCATGCTCTGTTCTTGTTTTTAATCCCTCTTCCTATTTTCACCCCTCCCCGCGCACTCTCCAGGCTCTCCCCCCCTTCCACCGCCGCCACCACCACCACCATTACTGGAAAAGCTTAACATATATGTAGTCATTAAAAGGATGTCCATGTCCACCTTGGTTGGCGGCAGGCAGGCAGGCATACAACAGCAACAACATGCACCCACCCACCCACCCCTCTGCTACTCCCATTTTTCCTCACTCCCCCCACCCCACCCATCCGACTCCACCCCCACAGCAAGTCAACTTCTCCCAACCTTCTTTCTGTCTCTTCCTTCCTCCTCCTCCTCCTCCTGGTCCCTGTTTTGTGCCTTAGCCTCCTGCACGCCCCCCCCATTCCATCCCCACCCCGTCTCACCTCCCTACTCAGTGGTTTGTTGTCAGCATAATAATAATAATAATAATGTGTATTAAAACTACAAGAGCCCCCCCCCCACGGGGTCTTGTAAAAAAAAGAAAAGAATTGCTTGTTATATTTATATACTTGCTTGCTTTTGTTGTTGTTTTGTTGTTGTTGGCCTCCTCCCACCATTATCCTTCCTCCTCCTCCTTGTCCTCCTTTGTTTGATTATTGCTATCACCACCACCACCACCGCTGTCATTATGTTAATCATCATTTAGTTCCAGTCTATCATTGCTCCATAATATTTTTCCACCTTTATTCCTGGAAGGAGCATTTAAACAAACAAAAGGTGTTGGGGGGGGGGATGCTGGAGGGGGGGGGGGGAAGAGCCACTTCAGAAGTACATTAATGCCTTCTGTGTATAAATGGGTTTTGTTAAGGGGTGTGTGTGTGTGTATACGTGTATATATGAAATATATGAGCATGTAAAAGGTGTTTTTGTACATGTGTGTGAATGATATATGACTTTCTGTGTGTGTGTGTGTGTGTGTGTGTATTTGTGTGTGAATGAATATTATGTTTCTCTTGTGTGTGTGTGTGTATGTAAATTCTATTGTGTGTGTGTGTGTGTGTGTGTATGCAAATTCTTGTGTGTGCATGTATGTATATGAATATGCAAATGCTTGTATGTATATGTGTTTATGTATATATAATATATATATGTGTGTGTGTGTATGTAAATAAGTGTTTCTGTAAGTGTGAATATGTTTGTATATATATGTGTGTTTGTGTGTCTGTATGAATGTATTTGAGTGTATTATAAATATGGATTTGTATGTGTGTATATATGTATTTGTATGTGTGTATATATGTATTTGTGTTTGTGTATAATTGTGTTATTTTTGCATTGTTTCCAAAACAAGTCATCATCATTAATTATTATTACATAATAATTATTATCACAATTATCAGTCATAACTATTATCATTATGCTATTAATTATATTTATCTCGACAGACAATCATGTTGTTCTCTTCTTTTTTTTCTTCAAGTGTTTATTCCTTGTTTATTTTATGTCGGGGGTTGTCTTCAGTGGTTGTTTTTGTGAAGCATTCAATATGTTGTCGAGGATTTATTTTGGTTCTTCAAGGAGATTCACAATAACAAGAACAATTACACATAATTACATGATGAGACACTAAAGAGGGAGAAAACAAAGCAAAAGAAACCTTCTTTTTTTGTTTTTCTTTTGGCCTCCCTCTATGAATATTGACAAATTACTTGGCAGGAGGAGATTTCTAGTGGTTTGTGATAGTAGGGGCTGTGTTGTGGTGGTGGTGGTGGTGGTAGTAGTAGTAGTAGGAAGTTGTGCTGTAGTTGCAGTGGTAGCAGTTGTGGAGTGTTGGTTGGCTGCTGTGGTTGCAGCTGTAGTGGTGGTTATGGTAGGTGTGAGGTGTTTCTTTGGTTGTCGTGGTATTGTTGCTGTTGGTGGTGGTAGTGGTGGTAGAAGAGGGTTGTGTTGTGATGGTGATGGTAGTAGTGGTAGGTATAACGAATTTTGGTCATGATTTTAGTGTCTTTCAAGGTCAGGGTAGTAGTTGACACTTAGATTAAGAATACATTACACTTGGTTTGAGTGATGGCGGAGGGATGTTTATCATTATTATTATTATTATAGGTGGCGAGCTGGCAGAACCGTTAGCATGCTAGGCGAAATGCTTACCAGTATTTTTCGTTTTCCACAACGTTCTGAGTTCAAATTCCGCTGAGGTCGACTTTGCCTTTCAAGGTCTATTAGATAAGTACCAGTTACGCACTGGGGTCGATGTAATTGACTTAATCCCTTCCCACAAAAAATTAGTGGCCTTGTGCTTCCCAGTAGAAAGGATTATTATCATTATAGGTGATGAGCTGGCAGAATCGTTAGCACGCCAAGCAAAATGCTTAGCGGTATTCCGTCTGTCTTTATGTTCTGAGTTCAAATTCCACCGAGGTCAACTTTGCCTTTCATCTTTCTGGGGGTCGATAAATTAAGTACCAGTTGCGTACTGGGGTCAATCTAACCGACTGGCCTCTCCCCCCAAATTTCCAGCCTTGTGCCTGGAGTAAAAAGATTATTATTATTATTATTATTATTATTGGTGGTGATGGTAGTGTTGGGGTAATAAGCAGTATCGGAAAAAGGAATTTGTAAGTGATGGTGGTTAATGATAATAGGGGCACATTTGACAATGATGATGATGATGACGATGATGACTGTGACAGCAGTGGTGGTGGTGGTGGGGGTGGTAATGAGGTAATGATAATTGTCATCATCCTTTTTTCCTCGTTCATAGCTGGTGATAACGGTGGTCGGTGTTGATAATGATGATTGCCGTCATCATCATCGGATTGTGGTGGTGGTGGTGATGATAAAGGTGGTAAACCATTTCGGTGGATGGGTGGGGGGAGTACAACAGCAGCAGCAGCAGCGGTGGTGGTGGTGGTGGTGGTGATGGTGAATGCTCCCTGACAAATTATACTGGAAGTGTATAATAGATGTATAACAAATAAACAAACAAACAAAAAAGAGTTGGCAAAGTGAAATGGGTTAACTCTCCCACCACTCCCCACCCCCACCACTCCCACACTCCTTTCTCTTTCTCTCAAATGATCTGTCTTTTGTGTGTGCGTATGTGTAGTGCACACACATGCATGGAATCACACGCTCTTACACATACATACACTCACACACACACACACTTACATACACACATGCACTTACACTTGTGCATCCATGCATTCTTTTACACTTACACACACACACTTTTACATACATGCCATCTCTTACGCACACACACACACATACACATTCTTAAACGTGCATACACACACTCTTACATACACACACACACACACGTACTTACACATACACACGCACCCTCTTACAATTATTCACACATACACACGCACCCTCTTAAAATTATTCACACACTCATTCTTACACACACACACACACACACACACACACATGCATGCATGTTGGAATATACAGCTTCATCTTCATTTTGTTCCACTTGAAGCAGTCAGTAGTTACAACAGCCACCCCCACACCATATCCGCTGCTGCCGCTTTGCCCCCCCCCAGATGTTGTTAATGTTGAAGCCCCTCTGCGGCTTGTCTCTTTCAATGCCATCATGTCATGATTGTGTTAAAGCAGGGGTTGCTGAATAAACAAGGGGAACCCTTAACAAAGCTCTCCTCCCTTTCACTGTGTATATACATCATCACATCACACATGCGCTACACCGTATCACGCAAGCACACTATTTCATACACACACACACACACACACACACACATGCTATATCTCACACACTACATTATATCATATATACTTTATCACGTATGCTACATGCGCACACACACTTTCATACTCACACACACGCACACACACACACACACGCACACACACACGTGCGCACACACACACACACTATTATATCACACGTGGCTGTGTGGTAAGTAGCTTGCTTACCAACCACATGGTTCCGGGTTCATTCCCATTGCGTGGCACCTTGGGCAAGTGTCTTCTACTATAGCCTCGGGCCGACCAAAGCCTTGTGAGTGGATTTGGTAGACAGAAACTGAATGAAACCCGTCGTATATATATATGTATGTATATATATATATATATGTGTGTGTGTGTGTATATGTTTGTGTGTCTGTGTTTGTTCCCCCAACATCGCTTGACAACCGATGCTGGTGTGTTTAGGTCCCCGTAAAATTAGCGGTTCGGTAAAAGAGACCGATAGAATAAGTACTAGGCTTCCAAAGAATAAGTCCTGGGGTCGATTTGCTCGACTAAAGGTGGTGCTCCAGCATGGCCACAGTCAAATGACTGAAACAAGTAAAAGAGTATATCATTAAAATCTTGATTGGAATGAATAAGCATTACATTTGACAGAGTAAACTAAATGTTAACATGTTAAAGCAGCCATATGAGGCCCAAATATTCTGCCTGTTTTATAATTCAGACTAGCCAGATGTGACCTCTGACACCTTACCCTGCAATGACATTCTGAAAAACAGTTACACCACTGAAATCTCAAAGCTATGATATAAAGCATGATTAATTCGAAACAATGTGAATTGATAAGCATTTTGTTCGACAGAGTAATCCAAATTGCTAAAGAGTTAAAGCTCTTTTCTGACATACATTCGTGAGTCCTTGCCTGTCCCTGTTGACCACATCTCAAGTCTTCTCCACCACCACCACCACCACCACCACTACAGCTGCTGCTGCTGCTACAACTCTGTGGAACATTTAGAAGTGTTACTCCTTGACATACCATTCCTTTATGAATTCATTCTCTAAACAGCCTGTCCAGTCACCTTTCCCAACACACACACTCTCTGATCTAGTATGTTATTCCTTTCTCTGCATACCACTACACTAGTACTTGTGATTTGCCACTCAGAAATGTTCCTCTACTCAAGTGCTCTTTGTGTGCCACTCGATGCTCATGTTACGCTCAAAAATGTTCCACCTCTCAAAAACACTTTTGTATCATTTATTATTGTTATTATTATTATTATTATTATTATTATCATCTCCGCCTTAGCGAAGGCAGAGGTATTGTTTTCAGTTGTGTTTGTTTGTTTGTCTGTGGACATGATATCTCAAAAATCCGCTGGATGGATTCCGATGAAACTTTCAGGCGTGTTTAGCCTCATGACTGGCACAAACTAATTAGATTTTGGGATCGATCCGGTACTGGACAAGGATTCTGGATTATTTTTCCTGATTTTTTTACTTAATTTTTGAGAGCGGTCAGGTTCATTTTTAGTATTCTCGTTTGTGAGAGCAGTCGAGTTTATTTCAGATGTTCTCATTTCAAAAATCATCTCTGGCTAATCGTTGAGAGGATGTTGGTGTTGCCTTGGTGAAGGTTTGCGCTCTCTGAGTGCTCTTGTTATTCTTAGTATTGTTATTTCTCAAGTAGTGCTCCACCAGTTTCGTTTGCACCAGCTTCACAATAACATTTTTTTTGCTCTCCTCTTCCCATTATTTTTACAGTCTTATAACTCCTCTTTCACCACCATGACCACCACATCTTCTTATACTCCTCTCACCATCACTCTCTTTGTTCCCTCCACTATCATCATGGTCGCCTTTTAACTCTTTAGCATTCGGCTTACTGTCAAATGTAATGCTTATTTATTCTCGTTTCTTTGAATTAATCATGAATTATCTCATATTAAATGTGTATACTCTATACACCTTTGTTACTCTTTGATGTCAACTCCAACCTTCTGTATCTGCCTCAACTTAATCTGGAAGAGATTATTCTCCCCTATAAATAGTTCACCACCAGGAGCACATCATGGACGTACTGTTTGATTTAACCCTTTCCAGCAGCAATGATTTCTTTTATATTTCTAATGCTAATTCTCTTTTACTTTGCAGGATCCTCCCAGCTCTGTGTCTTTAGGATTAAGAATGGAGGAAATGATATTCAACTTGGCAGATACTCACTTATTCTTCAATGATTTAGAAGTAAGTTCAAACCCTACTTATTCCATTTTCCCCTTCTGTGTACTTACTTTCTCTCACTTTACCCCATATTTACACACGTTAAGGGCCTTTCTCACACTCACATCAGCAACCAAAAGGCTTTAAAAACCAGGAAAGAAAGAAAAACTAATTTAACTGCCTTCAATTCTTTGTAACTTTTTTCCAGTAGGAGAAAGAAAACTACAAAAGTGAAACTGCCTTGTGGTCCAAAAGAAAGCTATGATTTGAAACTGCTTTATGCTGCTTTGTGGTCATGTCTTGTTCTTGGGAAAAGCTTGAGGATTGGACCTGGCTCTCTGTCAGTTATAACAAGTGTTCCAGTTGACCCAGTCAACTAGAACAGCCTGCTCATGAAATTAACATGCAAGTGGCTGAGTGCTCCACAGACATATATAGTTCTCTGGGAGATTCAGCATGACACAATGTGACAAGGCTGACCCTTTGAATTACAGGTGTACTACTCGTTTTTGCCAGCTGAGTGGACTGGAGCAACGAGAAATAAAGTGTCTTGCTTAAGGAATCGACACACCACCAGGAATTGACCTCGCAGCTTTGCAACTGTGAGTTGAATACCCTGGCCACTAAGCAACAAGCCTTCTTAAGGAGCAGACCCCAAGGAACTACCATGTGTTGGAACCCCTAAGGCAGTTAGACATTGTCTACAACCTTGTTATGAGTAACTTGTGCCATGCTGTTTCTGTGGATCCTTCAGTGATGCTGAGAAGGGGATATACTGCATTGGCAGCAACTTGTCCCATGCCCAGGTTTGGATCCTATCAAACACTCCATACTGGACGAATAGACACTGTGCCTATGGATTGGACAACTAGGGTCCAGCCATGGTCCTTAATGACAGACAGAGGCACAGTAAGCTTTTCCAGAACACCTTATCTTGTGTGCATAAATTACTTCATCATCACTTTAATGTCCACTTTTCCATGCTTGCATGGATTGGATAGAATTCGTTGAGGTGGATTTTTTTTATAGCCAGATACCTTTCCTGTCACCAACCCTCACCTCTTTCCAAATAAGGTAATATTTCCCCATTAGCCAGACATGTTCTTCACAGAAGATTCAAAATGGAAGACACCACTTGTATGCCAGTGACTTTCATTTGCAGCTGTGACACAGTGCACAAGTGTCAGATAAGAAGATGCAGTAATATGCGCACACACGCACAGTTTCCATCTACCAAATCCACTCGTAAGCCTTTGGTCGGCCCACGACTATAGCAGAAGACACTAAAGTGCTGTGCAGTGGGATTGAACTGAGAACCATTTGGTTCAGAAGTAAACTTCTTACCACACAGCCATGCCTACGCCTGTAAATATTTAAATATTGTGTGTATATGTGTATATATACATACATATAAACATTAAGAAGGATATATATATACTTATGTATACACACATACACATATATACACATACACACACACAGAAACCCAGGGTGCATTTTAAAATCTCTTACCATGGCACAAATAAAATTGGGTTCCTTTTTTTACCCCCTTTTCCATTCACGCCTGTTGTCAATGACTTCTTGTTTGTCTGTTTATTTGTTTTATTTCTATTCTGAAAGAAAATTTTCCACTTCACCAAGCATGAAAAAGGTCACCTCACCATTGTTGTCAATGTTGTAGTTGTTGTTGTTGTTCTGGTTACTATTATGTTTGCTTGTCTGTCTGTGTGTCTTTGACTATATTGGCTCTGATTTCTGAAATATCTAAAGAAAGTGGTGTGGTGGGGGAGACCATGACTTGCCTTCATTGATTTTGAGAGGCAGCTAGAGGCAAGAACATCTGTTTTCATTTCATCTTCTCTCTTTCTTATCTCTCCTTTTTTCGTTTGCATCTTCAACCTCTGCTTCAGAACAATTATTGAACATTACAAGAGTTACAAAAGGACATCTTTAACATGGCTGGACTGGCATCCTTATGACTGTCCCTTTCTCTTCGGGGGGGGGCCCCCCCCCCCGAAAATACCTCATCTCTTGACATTTATTGTCACTCTACAAAGCTGAGGTGAGATAAGGGCCAGATTTAATATATAGGCCAATATAGACAAGATATAAATCCAGGGGCCTCAGACAACAAAGGCCCTGTTAACTCGGAGATGCTTTTATAAAGCTTGGCATTAAAATTTTTAAAAACATATTTGCAGCAAGCAAATAAATGAATTTGTAGTTCTTTTTGTTTTTTACCTGTTTCAGTCATTAGACTGTGGCCATACTGGAGCACTGCCTTATTTGTTTAAATCTTTTTGAAATCCAATAGAATACATTTAAAAAACTATTGAACCCCTCTTGATATATTGGGCCCTTTTATATTTAAAATGCCATTAAATTTTGTTGTTGTCATTGCCAATAATAATTTGAGCCGTATTGTCTTATTGTTATTACAGGAATGTGATCAAGTTCATATAGACGATGTGTCATCTGATGATAATGGACAGGACCTTAGGTAAGAACCGCTTTTACTTATTCAATTAAGTCCCCTGCTTCCTGTGGAACCCCTTTGTTCCCTTTCAAGCAAAGATCACTGATGACTTTCCTTCACTGTTCTCATCAACCCCATTTTCTTGTCTGTGAATTCTTCAACCCAGTAGCAAGAAACGGATCAAGACGACAACTAGAGATGGAGACAGATGCAGGGGATAACCAAGATGTCTTACTTGCCTCATCTTGCTCTCTGGACCCTGAGAGGTGCTAGCTACAACACCAGGTCAGATTAGAACTGGGGGGGGGGGGGCTGTAGTGGGTAAGAGGTGGTTCAACATGCCTCAAAACCTTGGAACTGCCAAACCAGATCAATGCTGCTGGATGCAGTTTAATCACATAACCCAAGCCATCCCATATCTGTCACCGCATCTACTTCACACATTATCACATATACCTTTATATCATAAACCCACGATCTTGTGAGTGTGGATGCAACCCGCTAACCACTTACCATGCTCTTTCACATATCGTATTATATTAGCACATCAGGCAGAATGCTTAGCCACGTTTCATCCGTCCTGACGTTCTAAGTTCAAATCCTGCCGAAGTCAAATTTTCCTTTCATCCTTTCAGGGTTAGGAAATAATTACCAATTACACACTGAATCTGATGTAATTGACTAACCCCACCCATCCCATCCCAAATTTCGGGCCTTGTGCTTTTAGTAGAAAGGATTATTATATGGTTTAGAAGCTTAGTAATAACAAGCTTATTAACATTGAAGTTTATTATTAATTAATAAATATTCGAGCAATAAAAATTAATTAGTAATAAATTTTCTTTGTAATTTGACTTATTGTTAAATACACTTGTTAGTGATTAACTTATAAGCAGTATACTTATTAGGATAAAAAGTATTAAGAAATTTATAATTAATAAACTGTTAATAAATAACTAGTAATAATATTATTGGTAATAGATTGTAAAAACGCTTAATCAGTTGATAAGGTTTAATAATCTGCTTACTACCGATAAAGTTCGTAATAAGCACCGCGATTAACTTTGCCTTTCATCTTTTCTGTGGGTGGGGTGGTTGTTAAAATAAAGTACTAAGCAAGGACTTGGTTGTTAATATAGATAGACCAAACCCCATAGCCCTTGGGGGTATGGGTCAATGTAATCGACTTAATCCCTTTGTCTGTCCTTGTTTGTTCCCTCTATGTTTAGCGCCCCTGTGGGCAATAAAGACATAATAATAATAATAATTATTATTATTATTATTATTATTATTTTCATCATCATCATCATCACCAGTTGACTAGGTGTTTTGAGATGGAAGAAAAGATGTTTCTTTACTTTACAGACTTAGGCTTTTGGGTTAAGATAATTTTGTATGGAATTCAAGAATTAATGGGATCCAATGAATGAACCAAGGTCCCAGATTGTGTAAGGCACAAGTAAGCTGTGTTGAGTGTTGTTGACCATGACCCAGACAGGGTGCAGCAAGGGGGGGAACTGGCTACTCCAGAGCTCTCAGTATGTGAAAAATGCCAGAGAGGAGTGGATTGAATAAAGCGATGTAATAATACTCTACTTAAATGCTACCAGCAGCCACCTTGTCTATCTATTATGACGAGGATCTAATCACTTGTCACTGCAGGTTGACAATACTATCTGGCCTCTCTCATTGATGAACAATAAGTCATCTGTGTGTGTTGGTATGGAGTGAAATGGTTGTGTGCTATGGGGGTGGTTTTGTGATGTTATTATGTATGCCTTTGTGTGTGTGTGTGTGTGTGTGTTCATTCATTAGTTTTATGTTTGTTTTTGTTTTTTTTCCATGCTGGCATGAGTTAGGTGGATCCTTCTTTGAGGCAGTATTTTACAACCAGGATGTTGGCTATGTGGAAAGAAGCTTCCTTCCCAACCATGTGGTTCTGGGTTCAGTCTCAGTGTGTTGCAACTTAGACAAGTGTCTCCTGTTACAACCATGGGCTCACCAAAGCCTTAAGTGGAGTTTGTAGATAGAAAGTGGAAGAAGCCTGTCATATATATATAAATAATGTATGTGTGTGTATATAAATATATCTCTATCTATTAATTTTCAAACTGTGGGCCTCACAGAGGCAATGACTAGTGACCAAGACCTTTGGCAATATGCTGTGCTTGAGAAAACCTGTCAAACCAAATGAAATCGTAGTCATGGCCGATGTTGGTGTCACAAAACTGGCACATAAAAAGTACCTTTCAAGCATTGGGCCTTACAGAGGCATGGTGGCCATGACCCATGAAAAGCACCTTTCAAGTGTTGGGCCTCACAGAGACAATGATGAATGACCAAGACCTTTGGTATTATGCCACGCTTGGGTAGATGACCCGTCAAGCCAAGTAAAATCACAGTCATGGCAGATACTGGTGTCACACAAATGGCACCCATGCCGGTGGCACGTAAAAGCACGAGTGGTTGGCATTAAGAAGGGCATCCAGCCGTAGAAACCATGTCAAATCAGACTGGAGTCTGGTGCAGCCTTCCAGCTTGCAAGCCTTGGTCAAACCATCCAACTCATGGACAACACACATTAAATGATGATGACCATGCATACATAGGCATAGGTGTTGTTGTGGCTGTGTGGTTAGACGTTTGTTTCCCAACCACACACAGTCTGGTTTCAGTCCCGCTGTGTGGTAACTTAGACAAGTGTTTACCAAAACTTTGTGAGTGGGTCTGGTAGACAGAAACTGAAAGAAGCCTGTTGTATGCTTGTTTGTGTGTGTACGTGTGTCGCTGTCTCCTTGCCTTCACATTGTGTGATAATTGTAAACGAATGTGACTGTCCTGCAAATGGTGTCCTTCATTTCCAATCTTCCATCGTAATGTATCTCATTACAGGGGAATAGTAACCTTAATCAGAACCGTTAGCACACCAGGCGAAATGCTTAGTAGTATTTCGTCTGCCACTACGGTCCGAGTTCAAATTCCACCGAGGTCAACCTTGCCTTTCATCCTTTCAGGGTCGACTAAATAAGTACCAGTTATGCACTGGGGTTGATATAATCTACTTAATCCGTTTGTCTGTCCTTGTTTGTCCCCTCTGTGTTTAGCCCCTTGTGAGTAGTAAAGAAATAAGAAACTGGTATGGGTTGGTGGCAGGAAGAGCATCCGGCTGTAGGAAATCCATCTCAAGAAAACTCTGTCTGACCCATGCAAGCATGGAAAAGTGGACATTAACACATTGATGATAAAGACAAAGATGATGGTTTAATTGTTTTATTGTTTTTCTTATTCACCACTCTTTTTTTTTTTTTTCTTTTATATTTCCAGTTCATATAACTTTGCGACTGATGGTTTCCATGCAGCCACCACCAATGCAAATCTGTGTATAGCCACTGGTGTTCGCGGAGGAGTCGACTGGATGCGGAAGCTCGCCTTTCGGTACCGACGGATAAAGGAGATATACAATAGTTACAGAAATAATGTAGGAGGTTGGTATTTGTCATTTTGGATCTGTTATGATTTTATTTTGAAGTTACTGATAGAAATGATAGTTAGACATTTAAGGATAAAAAAAAAGGGGAACAACATCAAGAACAAGGTATTTGGGGTTAGAAATAAGCGGTATTTCACCTGTCTTTACATTCTGAGTTCAAATTCCGCTGAGGTCGATGTAATCGACTGACCCCCTCCTCCAAAATTTCAGGCCTTGTGCCTATAGTAGAAAGGATTATTATTATTATTATTATTATTATTATTATTATTAAGCTTACAATCTTTTGTTCTGATTTCAAATCCCATGGCCACAGTCCAATGACTACACACACACACACATACACACTTTTACGTATTTGTTTTTGCACATTAATGCATCTTGTCATTTTTGTTGAATTCCAGGTTTATTAGGTCCGCAGAAACGGGAACAGTGGCTTCAATTGAGGCAAGAAATTGAAAACATCACAGACAGTTGGCTAACAATGGCATTGAAATCTCTCAACATAATCAACACCAGGTACGTATGCAATATATATGATATATATATATGTGCCAGTGCTGCCTGACTGGCCCTCGTGCCAGTGGCATGTAAAAAGCACCCACTACACTCCCAGAATGGTTGGCATTAGGAAGGGCATCCAGCTGTAGAAACCTTGCCAGATCAGATTGGAGCCTAGTACAGCCTCCTGGCTTGCCAGTCATCATTCAAACCATCCAACCAATACCATATGGAAAAGTGAACATTAAATAATGATGATATATGTATGTAAAAGTAATAATTTAAATGTAGAATGGAGGGACGTGAAATTGATGTAACACTTGTTTCTGTAAACAAACAATTTATTCCATATCTTACAATGTTATGCAATACATGCCACAACATAAGGAATTAATCCCTTATATTTATATATATTAGATGTGTCCTCCATGTCACTGAAAATATCTGGGTTGTCAGCTTTACATTTTGTGGGTCCTGAGGTTGCTTTTTAGGCCTGTTTCGGCATAAAATCTGTTGGTATAATGGGGCATCTACAAGCAGAGTTGGGATCCAATGGGACTTTTGCTTTCCTTGCAGCTGTCGTCTCTAAGTTGTCCTGGTGTATAAGTTGACCTACCAATTTTTATCTGAAAATATTTCACATAAGCCAGAAAATATGGTATGTGCATACATAAGACAAGAAGGGTGCAATTTGAAAGAAATTCAGCTGCTATTTCTAACAGGTTGAAATGCCATGTAGAAGTTTTTCCTTTGTTGGCTCATGCATAGATACATACAGTAGTTTTTGGCACACAAATCAATGTAGTATTGAGGTGTAAACATTCAAACATTGTCACTATCTTTCCAAATCCTGCCACATTTCACATGGAATTTTTGGTCCTCCAAAGACGTTTTGGTGTATAGGTCAACCTACCCCCTTCTTTTTAACTGAAGATCTGTTTGAAAAATTCAGCTGGTATGCTGGAAGATTTGGTATATGCGAATATTTGATAGATGGAGATTGTTCAAAAGCCTATCATATGACACACATTTATTTATTTTTTTTTTTAAATCTTTTCAGATCTAACTGTGTAAATGTGTTAGTGACAACCACTCAGCTTGTGCCTGCACTTGTGCCTGCATTAGCTAAAGTGTTGCTTTATGGTCTGGGAGGAGTTTTCTCAATTGAAAACATATACAGTGCAACAAAAATAGGTTGGTAAACTCATTTCTTTCCACCTCTCTCTCTCTCTCTTTCTATGTGCAGCATACATGTTTGTTTTGTCTGTCTCTGTGTTCATAGCTATATTTGTTTGTTTGAATGTCATTCTCTCCTCTTTCTTCATATGTGTATAAGGCATATGCTGGTACCCGCATTAACGCATCCATGCTGGTGCTACATAAACACACCTGCTATGTAAGCGTACCTGTGCTGGTACTGCATAAACACACCTGTGCCATTGCGACATAAATGCACCTATGTTGGTGCTACGAAAATAGACCCATGCCCGCGGTACATAAAAAGCACTCAGCTCACTCTGTAAAGTGGTTGGCACTAGGAAGGGCATCCAGCCATAGAAACCATGCCAAAGCGGACAATTGAAGTCTGGACAGCCCCCTGCTAGCCAGCTCCATGTCAAATTGTCCAACCCATGCCAGCATGGATAGTGGACGCTAAACGATGATGATGATGATGATGATGTGTATAAGGTGCTGAGCTGGCAGAATTGATTACGGGCCCCGCAAAATGCTTAGCAGCATTTCATCCATCTTTAATATTCTGAGTTCAAATTCCACCAATATAGAATTTACCTTTCATCCTTTCGGGGGTCAATGAAATTAGTACCAGGCCTTGTTCCTATAATAGAAAGGTTCATTATTATTATTATTATCATCATCATCATCATTATTATTATTATTGTCATTATTATTATTATTATCATTATTATTATTATTATTATTATTATTAGTATTATTATTATCATCATCATCATTATTATTATTATTATTGTCATTATTATTATTATTATTATTATTATTATTATCATTATTATTATCATTATTATTATCATCATTATTGTCATCATTATTATTATCATTATTATTATTATTATTATTATTATTAGTATTATTACTATTATTATCATCATCATTATTATTATTATTATTATTATTATTATTATTATTATTATTATTATTATTATTATTATTATTATTATTATTATTATTATTATTATTATTATCATTATTATTATCATCATTATTGTCATCATTATTATTATCATTATTATTATTATTATTATTATTATTAGTATTATTACTATTATTATTATCATCATTATTATTATTATTATTATTATTATTATTATTATTATTATTATTATTATCATTATTATTATCATCATTATTGTCATCATTATTATTATCATCATTATTGTCATCATTATTATTATTATTATTATTATTATTATTATTATTATTATTATTATTATTATTATCATTATTATTATCATCATTATTGTCATCATTATTGTCATCATTATTATTATCATTATCATTGTTGTCATTATTATTGAGGCAGCAAGCTGGCCGAATCATTAGCACGCCAAGCAAAATGCTTAGAATGTAAAGATGGACGAAATGCCACTCAGTTCAAATGCTGCTGAGGTCAACTTTGCCTTTCATCCTTTCAGGGTCAATGGAATAAGTACCAGTTGATTACTGGGGTTGATGTAATCGACTTAACCCCTCCCCACAATATCTCCAGCCTTGTGCTAATAATGGAAAGGATTATTATCATTATTATTATTATTATTATTATTATTATTATTATTTGCACACCACCAGGCAAAATACTTATGGCTTTTCATCTGTCTTTACAGTCTGACACTGGGGGTCGATGTAATCAATTTACCCCCCCCCCCCCCAAAAAAAAATTTTTTCAGGCCTTGTGCCTCTAGTGGAAAGTCTGCATGAGTTTGTAAAATGTTGGTTTGATTTTGCTCCAGGTTTCTTAACCTTTTAGCATTTAAACCGGCCATATCTGGCCCAAATATTCCTCCAGTTATATATCAAGTCATAATATTGACCATTTCGAACATAAATTAACTGGAACAGTGGATCTTGAAGCAGATAAAAGGGAGTCTGGTATACATGGGCGACTGCTGGTCATCCATAAACAACTTTGACCGGATTTGTGCCTTGGAGAGGAACTTTCAAGGTGCAATCCCATGGTCATTCATGACCGAAGGGTCTCTTTACACTTGTTCTTAACTGAAATTTAACTGTGGAGATCCAAGTTCAGATTCCTGCTTACGGTAACATGATATTACAGTTCTCCCCCCCCCCCCCCCATTTCCATTTTCATCTCTATTTTCATTCTGTCTTTTTCTTTCTCTCTTTAGGAAAAGAAAGCTGTTTTGAAAGAATAGTATCTCGATTTGGGCGGAAATGTACCTACGTTGTCGTTGGTGATGGTCGGGATGAAGAAGCTGCTGCTAAACAGGTAATGACTTCCATCTCTCACCTGCATATTCAAAGCTCTACACATGTAAATAGTATGCAAACTCACACACACACGCATATATATATATATATATATATATATATATACAGTGGGGGGAAATAAATATTCGTACATGTCAAAATTCTTTATTTATTTAATTTCTAATGAACATAAATGGGATATACCAATACTATATTTGCATGCACATACATAAACTAAGAATATGCAAAAGAAACTAATAAATTATAGTAACTAATGAATTTATATACAAATATAAATATTTAGGGGTGAAAAAGTATTCGTACAGAACATAAATAACTGATAATTCTGGTTTAATACTTCGTAGCATAACCATTATTCAGTTCCACTTCAACAAATCTCTTCTTGTAGTTCTTAATCAATGACTAACATGTTTCTTTAGGAATTTTTTCCCATTCTTGACAAATTTTCTTCAAATCTGGAATGCCCATTGGGGCTCTTGAATGAATTTTAATTTTCAAATAACGACACAAATTTTCAATGGGGTTCAAGTCAGGTGACTGGTTTGGTCATTCTTATAATTTTATATTGTGATCGACAATCCATTTTTAGTAGACTTCGCCGAATGCTTAGGGTCGTTATTCTGTTGTAAAACCCACCCTTCACAAAACTGGAGCTTTTCTACAGAGTCCCATAAATTCATCATCATCATCATCGTTTAACGTCCGCTTTCCATGCTAGTCATGGGTTGAACGATTTGACTGAGGACTGGTGAAACCGATGGCTACACCGAGGCTCCAATCTGAATTTGGCAGAGTTTCTACAGCTGAGATGCCCTTCCTAAAGCCAACCACTCGAGATTGTTGAGGGCTGTGTGCCGTTGCCAGTACCGTTTCTACAGCTGGATGCCCTTCCTAACGCCAACCACTCAGAGATTGTAGTGGGTGCTTTTATGTGTCACCTGCACGAAGGCCAGTCAGGCGGTACTGGCAACGGCCACGCTCAAAATGGTGGTTGGCATTAGGAAGGGCATCTAGCTGTAGAAACTCTGCCAAATTAGATTGGAGCCTGGTGTTGCCATCCGGTTTCACCAGTCCTCAGTCAAATCGTCCAACCCATGCTAGCATGGAAGGCGGACGTTAAACGATGATGATGATATATATTTCTATATATATATATTTCTATATTTATGTATATATTTATATATATATATTTCTATATATATATATATATGATATATATATATATATTTATATATATATATATATATATATATATATATATATATATATATATATATATATATTTATATATATATATATATATATATATATTGATATATATATATATATATATATATATATATTGATATATATATATATATATATATATATATATATTGATATATATATATATATATATATATATATATATATTGATATATATATATATATATATATATATATATTGATATATATATATATATATTTATATATATATATGTATTTATTTATATATATATATATATATAGTTATTTATATATGTTTATATATATATATATATATATATAGTTATTTATATATGTTTATATATATATATATATATATATATATAGTTATTTATATATGTTTATATATATATATATAGTTATTTATATATGTTTATATATATATATATATATATAGTTATTTATATATGTTTATATATATAGTTATTTATATATGTTTATATATATAGTTATTTATATATGTTTATATATATAGTTATTTATATATGTTTATATATATAGTTATTTATATATGTTTATATATATATATATATATAGTTTATATATGTTTATATATATATATATAGTTATTTATATATATTTATATATATATATATATATATATAGTTGTTTATATATGTTTATATATATATATATATATATATATATAGTTGTTTATATATATATATATATATATAGTTATTTATATATATATATATATATATATATATAGTTATTTATATATGTTTATATATATATATGTTTATATATATATGTTTATATATATATATATATATATATATCAATATATATATAAATATAGAAATATATATATACAAATATATTTCTTACGTACGTAAGTTCGTTCGTTGTTCATTTATTCGTTTCTTTCGTACCTGCGTACGTTCGTTCGATCTTTCATCCGTTCGTTCGATCTTTCATTCCTTCGTTCGATCTTTCATTCCTTCGTTAGTTCTTTCATTCCTTCGTTAGTTCGTTAGTTCGTTCGTTCATTCGTACGTAAGTACGTACGTTCGTTCGTTCATTTGTACGTACGTACGTACGTACGTACGTTCGCTGGTTGGTTTGCGCAGTCGATCGGTCATCGTACGTACGTTCGTTCCTTCGTTTCGTAAGTACGAACGTACGTTCCGTCATTCGTACGTACGTATGTACATACGTTCCTTCTTTCGTTCGTTCATTCCTACATACGTACGTACGTACTTACGTTCGTTCGTTCGATCGTTTGTTCGTTCTTTTGTACATTCGTACGTACATACGTTCGTTCGTGCTAAGGTACGTACGTTCCTTCCTTCGTTCGTCCTTCCGTTCGTACGTACGTATGTACATACGTTCGTTCGTTATTTTATTCGTACGTTCCGCCGTCCGTTCTTGCGTTCGTTCGTTCGATTGCTCGTTCGTAGGTACGGAGGTATGTAGATGCTTTCGTTCGTTTATTCATTTGTCCGTATGTACTTACGTACGTTCGTTTCCTCGTTCGTTCGTTCGTATCTACGTACAAACTTAAGTTCGTTAGTTCCTTCATTCGTTCTTTCTATCGTTTGTTCGATCGTTCGTTCATTGGTCCGTTCGTACGTTCTTACGTTCGGTCGTACTTTCGTACGTACGTTCGTTCTTTCCTTCCTTCCTTCGTTCGTTCGTACATTCGTACGTACTTACGTTCATTCGTATGTATGAATGTACGTACAAACGGACGTTCGTACGTAAGTTCGTTATTTCTTACGTTCGTACGTATTTACGTACGTAAGTTCATTCGTTGTTCGTTTTTTTCGTACCTACGTACGTTCGTTCGATCTTTCATTCGTTCGTTAGTTCGTTCGTTCATTCGTACTTACGTTCGTTCGTAAGTACGAACGTACGTACGTTCGGTCATTCGTACGTACGTATGTACATACGTTCCTTCTTTCGTTCGTACATACGTACGTACTTAAGTTCGTTCGTTTGTGCATTCGTACGTACGTTCGTTCGTTAGTTCGTACTTTCCTACGTTCGTTCGTGCTAACGTACGTACGTTCGTTCGTTATTTTATTCGTACGAACCTACGTTCCGACGTCCGTTCTTGCGTTCGTTCGATCACTCGTTCGTAGGTACGGAGGTATGTAGATGCTTTCGTTCGTTCATTCGTACGTACGTATTTACGTACGTACGTACATTCGTTCCTTCGCTCGTTCGTTCGTACGTACGTTCCTTCGCTCGTTTGTTCGTATGTATGAATGTCCGTACAAACGGACGTTCGTTGTTTCGCTCGTTCGTACATACGCACGTCCGTACTTACGAACGTTCGTTTGCTCGTTCGTTCGTTCGTACGTATTTACGTACGTAAGTTCGTTCGTTGTTCGTTTTTTTTTCGACGTCCGTTCGATCTTTCATTCGTTTGTTAGTTCGTTCGTTCATTTGTACGTACGTACGTTCGTTGGTTGGTTTGGGCGGTCGTTCGTTCATCGTACGTACGTTCGTTCCTTCGTTCATAAATACGAACGTACGTTCGGTCGTTCGTACGTACGTATGTACATAGTTCCTTCTTTCATTCGTTCATTTGTACATACGTACTTACGTTCGTTCGTTCGATCGTTTGTTCGTTCTTTTATGCATTCGTAGGTACGTTAGTTCGTACGTTCGCTCGTGCTAACGTACGTTCGTTCGTTTGTCCGTCCGTCCGTTAGGTCGTTCGTACGTATGTACGTACGTTCGTTCGTTCGTTATTTTATTCGTACGGACGTACGTTCCGACGTCCGTTCGTTCTTTCGTACATACGTACGTTCGTTGTTTCTTTCGTACGTACTTACGTTCGTTCATTCGTATGTATGGATGTACGTACAAACGGACGTTCGTTCGCTCGTTCATAAATACGCACGTACGTACTTACGAACGTACGTTCGTTTGCTCATTCTTTCGTACCTACTTTCGTTCGTTATTTCTTACGTAAGTTCGTTCGTTGTTCGTTTTTTTCGTACCTACGTATGTTCGTTCGTTCGTTTTTTTCGTACCTACGTATGTTCGTTCGTTCATTGTTCGTTTTTTTCGTACCTACGTACGTTCGTTCGTTCGTTATTTCTTACGTTCGTTCGTTCGTTGTTCGTTCTGTCGTTCGTTCGTTCATTCGTACGTTCGTTGTTGGTTCGCGCGGTCGTTCGTTCATCGTACGTACGTTCGTTCGTAAGTACGAACGTACGTTCGGTCATTCGTACGTACGTATGTACATACGTTCCTTCTTTCGTTCGTACATACGTACGTTCGTTTGTTCGTTCTTTTGTGCATTCGTACGTACGTTAGTTCGTACGTTCCTACGTTCGTTCGTGCTAACGTACGTACGTTCGTCCTTCGGTTCGGTCGTTCGTTACGTACGAATATACGTACCTTTATTCGTTATTTTATTCGTACGAACGTACGTTCCGACGTCCGTTCTTGCGTTCGTTCGTAGGTACGGAGGTATATAGATGCTTTCGTTCGTTTATTCATTCGTCCTTACATACGTTTATTCGTACGTACGTACGTACATTCGTTCCTTCGATCGCGCGTTCGTACGTACGTTCGCTCGGTCGTTCGTACGTACGTTTGTTCTTTCGTTCGTTCCTTCAATCGTTCGCTCGTTTGTACGTACGTTCGTTGTTTCGTTCGTACATTCGTACGTACTAACCTTCGTTCATTCGTATGTACGGATGTACGTACAAACGGACGTTCGTTCTTTCGTTCGTTCGCTCGTTCATACATACGAACGAACGTACGTACGTTCGTTTGCTCATTCTTTCGTACCTACTTTCGTTCGTTATTTCTTACGTTCGATCGTTCGTACGTAAG